>NC_136818.1:21139009-21406031 GCF_951394365.1 Tetrao urogallus | reverse complement strand
GAAAATTCTCACCGTGGAACGTGAACGTGGTTTGTAGAAGGAAAATCAAGAAGGGAGAAAGCAAGAGGAAAAACCCTTAAACTAGGATTTGAATAAGTCAGGTGTGACTGACGTCTGTCTCAGTGGAGGGGAAATGGTGAAAATGGGAGTGATGAAAATTTTTGCAGAAGTAAGAGGAAAAAGGGAATGAAAGTAGATGACACTTGAGGAAAGTGAAGGCAAAAGCTGGATTACAGTCTTTTCAGTACAACAAGGGTAAAACTGGGCGTTCATTACACTGAGGTCATGGAAGAGGGATGGAGAGGTTGACGGAGAGTCAGGAAATAAGGTCTACCCAGTAAGGCAGATCTATGTAGGATAAATTAGGAGTGGCTTCCATTGAAAGTGGAAATTAAATTGTGAAATTAATTGCTATTTATGATCTTAAGAGAAACAAACAAGAAAAAGCCCCAGCAGCACAAATTCTGTTCTAAATGTACTTTCTGAAAAGCTGAATTAGAGAACAGCACTCCAAGAGGGGCAGGGAGTCAGACTCTGCAGTTGGAAAAGTCTCACAGCACCTGGAGAAGCAGAAAAAAAATCCCAAAGCTGTGACTACTTAGCAAGCTGGAGTAACAACAGTGAAGAAGCCTGACCCTTTTGGGCTATATTTCAGCCAAGAAACAACAATTAAAACAAAGGGGAATACACCACAGATAGTGTCTAATAGAATTTTTGCTGAAATTTCAACCAAGGATTAAGCAGGTGCCAAGCTATTTACTGCTTCTCAGTCTGGGTGTATATTAAAATACATAGTGAAGCACACAAGGAGGAGCAATAACATCTAAGAGTCATTGAGAGCACCTGCAACTCCACATAAAGACCTAAAGTATTTCGAGATTTTCTAAATATCTCTATTTGATTCAAAAGGCATAAGTAAAAGAACTTGTTCATAATCACTTGCAGCCTATCCATTCAGGAAACAAATGCATAATATGGTCCCAAACCTTACATATTTTAATTTTCTCTTTATGTCTACCAGTCTTTTGTAAAGGAAAAGGTGCTAAATTAAAGCATGCGACCTGCTCTGTGCCATGTCCCTCCGAAGATGCACAGAAGCATGGAGAGAATTAAGCAACTGACTCCTCCCTTCTTTTGCAGTCCCTCCTGTTTCCTCTTCGAAAGCCATGACACCCAGCCTGTGAAGCAGCAAGGAGAGCCTTCAGACAGTTAGAGGAAAGTTTATGTTAGAAAGAATATAAATACTGTGGCTGCAATTTGGCCAGCTCCAAATGATCACTGTGTATTATTATGTTATGTGCCTTCTCTCCATTTTATGTAAAATTAACTGTTCCTTCTCCACGTGTACATAGTATATTTATAGCTTAGGTGGTGTATGTTACTACGTTCTGTGTACAATATAAAAATGACTAATAAATAAGGATTATATTGAGCCCCATGTGACCTATATTTTTTGTTTTATGAGTTTATTTAATCACGTACTTACAAAGGAAATTATTCTCACACCAGGACTATATTTGCAATTTTAAAAGTTCAATTTGCAGTTTGGAATCAAGTGATCAAGAAGCATTTTCCCTACACGGAAATGAGGTGAACGTGCTTTATGTCTCAGAGAAGAGGAACTGCCCCCATTCTGTGTCAGCATCTGCACCACTGCCAGCATTGTGTTCATCCCAGGGAGAGGCACTGTGCCACAGCCCAGGGTGGCATGGATCAAAACAGCTTGCACAGAGCTAATTTACACAAGCCAAGACTCTTGTGCTCTGGGTTTTGTTGTTTCTTTTTTCTTGCTGCACTTCAAGCTCCCCTGCATCCAAACCTGCAGTGGCCCCAATTGCTCTGCTCTGTTCTATGAGCTATGTTACACACCACTACTTGTTTATAACCAACTGAAAAAATATTTTGTTCTTCAGAAGTTTGAATAAAACTATACTTATTGTTCAAATGCACAAGTCATTGTGAGAGTGAGTACTCAAGTACGTCAAGTCGAGAAGTTTAAATCAGCAGTACTCCTTAAAGCCTGAACTGGAGAACCTCTCAAAGCTAATGTTCGTGCTTTGCCAATATTTTAGTAGCTGGACACAGAAAAACTTTGCTCTCCCAAGCAATTAACACTGTCAGCCGTAACTGAGCCTGCAGGCTTTGACAGAGGAAGCATTGCTTTTCTGTACTTTCTTGAAAATGAACGCTAACACCAAGTGAAGTGGTGCTGAAGTCTGGCTAGTGACTGTTGTTCAAACAGACGCTATTTGATAATGAACATAATCAAAGTTACAGTTTTAATTAAAGAACATAAGTGATACACTTTTAAAACAACCTTAATAGTGCAGGCCCACAGCAGAAAGCTTGTCTTCAGAGAGGAGACAGCCAAGTCTTTTTTCCAGCCAAAAATTTCTGAGCTGTGTTTTGTATAACTTAAGCCCCAAGTCTCTTACAAGTCTCAGGGCAGGACAAGTCTTACATTTGTGGTGTCACATAATATCAGGAATCACAAAATGGAGAATTTTGGTGAAGTTCCTTTTCCTATTCTATTCAGTCACCTCACAGCTAAGGAAAACTGACTCCTTTGAAAACAACTTGAAACCAGAGACGTCGTAAGTCAATAAAGTCAAACGAGGAGTAGCTGCCAACGCTGAAATTTTGCCTATTGCAAAACATCACAGATGGATGAGTGGATGGGGCTTTCCTGCCACAATGAAGCACGCGTAGGCTTCAAACTACAGGCATGTGTAAAGATAGAGCAAAACCTAACATTTATAAAACATACATCTGGTGTGTATTTACAGGGAGCAGAGTAAGGTCTTGTTGAAATTGCACACATGAATTTGATGTGGATAATGTCTGATACCCTACGCCTCACAGTAAAAGCATGCTTTAACCTAAGCCCCTCCATCTATAATGCATGCCATGAGGTGCGAAGGCCTCTTGCACATAGAAAAGTCAGAGTATGAATTATGAATCAAGGCACAGGTGGAGTCCTAAAGGCCAAACAGAGTTCTCACCTCAGTGGTGATTTTTTCTGGGTTTAGGTTCTTTCAAATTATATTTATGGAATAAAAATGTATTGGCGATTTTATACTGTAACCAATTTGAGCAACTTTTGGTTGTATTTTTGGTTGGTTTCACAGAAGTTGCTTTTCAGTTCTCTTTTTATTGGGCTGAAGGTTTTCTTTTCCTGAGATTGCTTGGCAAAGCTATTATATTTATCAGCAGTTCATCTAACGGTGTCAGATACCAGCAAGACTGGCACGTCCCAGTCATAACTTTAAATCATCTTTTTTGATCACAGAAAAACTACACAGGCCTTCATCTGGTTTTATGCTCTTCACGGTGCTGTTTAAAGCATGACATTTTTCTTAGCTCAATATTGTGCATGACCTTTCCGATTTCCCCCGTAGTTTCAGCAAAAGCGCAATTTTCATTGGCATGTATTGTAATAAATAGCGATGACAAAAATGTGTGTTTCCAATTTAAAGCCACTTAGTTTCATTTGGCACCTGGTGCTCGGCTTTACATTGCGATAGAAATTCAAAAACGTTGACAGCAACATAGGCATGGGAGGAGTGAGAGCAAACAGACATGGCGGCTCCATGCGGCCATCTTTGCTCAGTGCACCCACTAGGCTTGCCAGTCTTTCTGTAACTGAGCACGGTGACACCTTCCTTCCTTTAAGCATAAGCCTTTGATGCACAGCTGAACTCAGCAAGTGTTTCCAGAATGAGCTGCCCCAGCATCATGCATATTCAGTGGGAACCCCAGCAAAAGGAAAGCTGTCAGGGCTTTCTGCTTGAGAACTATGCCCGAAAGGGAAGATGCAGATCTGCCCTTTAGCTATGCTGCTCTGTATTATGGCTCATTGCCAGCAAAAGTGAATAAACCAGCCCGAGCCAAGATCATCCCAGTCCAAAACTATGGGTAATGGTGGATACCGTCCAGGAAAATACATGGCCGTACCCAGGATCTGCACTGACATGATCAGGTCCTATTTGTCACTCATACCTGAGACGGATTTTTCTAATATAGTCTGAGATCTAGAAATGGATTTTCAAATTTTCCAACACTAGGGAGAAAAGAAATAAGGAGAAAATAAACCAATTACACAAGTACTGGTCTGTTGACATTTAAAATGAGACAATGATGAGCATAAAAAATGGTTAAAAAAAAATATCCTTGGCCAGCAACCCAAAGGACCAAAGACAAATCACAGAATAGGATGCAACTAATTAGGCTGAAATGCCAACAATGTTCAGGGCATCGTTCAAAGTATCCACAGTGTCAGACTGCTGCCATGACCCCCACTTCAAATATGCCAGGGGGAAAAGCAGGAAAGGGCTGAATCAGATAAGTTAAATACAAATATATTAAAATGACATTTTAGCTCTACCTCGCCATTTTAACATTTTCAAAATTGTTAAATAAGCATGTCGCCTTTTCTCAGATCAGGCCAAATGTCAGGCGTTTGTATGTATTATTCAGCTGAACATCTTAAGTACATAATCTTTCCCACTGCTAAACAGGTGGTACTATGTTAGCGGGTAATTTTCTTAAAAGGAACAGTGAATACAGAATTGCTGATGCTACAAAATGTGATATTACTGAATGCAGAGCCAGTGCTAGTAGAGAGCTGAACTGGGGATTGCAGGGATCCGCAATTTTCTACTGTATCTCTGACTGTTAAGGCTCACTGCAAGTCATTTTCACAGTTTCAGAAGTCATCTACCACACTTTAGTTTGAATAATCAAAGTCGAAATTCTTTCTAAAAAAGATCTGGTCTCCACTTTAGCCTTTGGCCCATTCAGGCTTCCTATCCTGATGCACACAATCAAGCGTTAGCATGCTCTCAACCCAGAAGAGTTTAAATAAGCTCTGCCACCATGTTTTACACTCTCTTGCATTGCCTTCATTAGCACAATTCTCTGCCCTTAGACAGGGCCATGGTCTGCCTCACAGAGCACCCACATAAAAGACATACAGCTCACATTCCCCCCCCCTCTCCCCTCACCCCTCACAGTGCTTGCCCATGTTCATGGCTCTGCAGTAGACTTCTTCACCTGGCACTGTAGATCTCAGCCCGTAATGCTTCTTCATTGCCCAGGTTGCCCTACTGTTCTTCACCATCTTTATCTGCACTCTGCCAGCTGCTCAATCTGGTGCTTCATGGTCATTCTTCAGCCTTTCCACCACATTTTCTCCCTCTCAGCAGCTGATACGCAAGAGGTCAACTGGCCACTTCGATCATACGACTCCCTCATAACACTCAATACATCTAACTCAATTTTGTTTTGTTTTTTTTATGAATGTCTGAACTTCAAGCAGTACTCTTGCACTCATAGATGCACGTGAGCATGCACAGACATTCCTCTTTATCGTTCAGGAAACGTATTAAGACAAACCAAAGGTACAAATTTGAAGTTACTTAATGCCACTATAAAAACCCTCACCTTGGGAGTGTGTGAGTTGAGCTCTTCCAGGAACTGTGCATACCTGAAAAACAAACTTCTGTAGACAAACTTCTGTTGTGTTTGGACTATACATGTCCATGATACTGAGTACATTGCAGGACTTAGCAGTTAAAAATAGATAACGAAGCTGAAAGGAAAAAAAAGCCGGTGTTCAGTAGGTGTTTTTGTAGCCCATGTTTTCCCTTTAGTTTTCAGTATTTTTGTTGGGTTTTGCCCTTGCACTGTTCCCAGACTCGTGACAATTACCTGTGGGTAGACTTGAAAAAGAAAATGAGAGAAGCAGTACGTGGCCAGGACTCTGGCCCTTCAACTTGCAGAAGAAACATGAGATAGGCAGCAATGGAAAGGAAACGATATACAGCCCATAGCATTCTCCAAATGTAGTTCCCAGACTTCCCTCTAAGAACAAGTACTTGTTTATGTTTCATATAGAATTTGTAACAGGATTTGGGTTTTAAAGCTTAAGAAGGAAGCTGCTGGCTTTCTTTTCTGATTGATGAAAATCTACAGACTGACTCTACTTTCCTTTAGCTGAATACCAGTGAACCCACAACATAACTTCAGGCATTGAAAAGGTTTTGTTGTTGTTACCGCTTGTCACATCAAATAAAAATCTAAATTCATGAATTTGATAAAGTTACTTTTTCTTTTGTGAACATGAAGCTAACACATAATGAGTTTGGGAAAGAAAATGAAATGCTTTGTCTACCATCCTGGTATGGCTGCAGCACTACTGCATAAATGTATCTTGGAAAAGCTGCCTTTGGAGCATAAGCAGCAGAGAAATCACTAGTGGAGAGAAGCGTTTATGACTTCTTCTCTTAATCCAGTCCCAAACGTGACAGTACTTGGAGCTGCATTTTTCTCCCAAATGCCACAACTCTTTGCATGATACCAACTTTCATACTCGTGGTGGTCGTGTGAGACTTACACCAAAAAGACCTCTGAAGTAGTTCATTTTTCATTGACAGATATCTGGTATAGATTTAGTGACAGGAATAGAGTCCTGCTGCACCATCTGTGTAAAATTTCCCAGCTTAGACTGGCTTGTTTTATTACCTGCTCTTCTTCAGTCCTTTGCAATGCTCACTTTTGGAAAAATTGTTACTCCCATTGAAAGCCAGCTGCAAATGCATCCTCAGAGCACTGAGATAACAGACTTTAAAAAGTGGGTAAATGTAACCTGAAAACAGTGATGCACACACATGCTCACTCTGCTTGTTTCTCTCTAGAAAAATTAAGGGCTTTAATTTTTTGTAACTTCCTCCATTGACTTGTAATTTGGATCTCTGAGAAGAAGCTCCTTCACCTCAGCCATCTGCTTTCAGAGCTGAACAAATACGTGGGCACACCTACTGGGAAAATGAAGAAATGACTGAAAGATGTGCCTTGCTTTACCTAGCTGTCACAAATCCTACATTACCATTACAACCTGCATCACTCTGCTATCTAGAGGAAGCTGGTTCAAGTCTGGTAGCATGTGTTAAAATCACAGCCTCATTGTTTTCTATGAATGTAACTTGCATTTTTATCAGTTGCAGATTGAGTACATCAGTACTGAAATCACAGCCTTCGCGGTTTTTCTGCACAAGACATCAGTTTGCCCTTAATGGTGATTTGCTCTTAATTCAGAAGAGTGAATCACAAACCAATTTTTAAAGGATGCTAAACTGCCGTTAGAATTACAAAGGACATCAGCATTTCACTTTCACACTAAACTGTACTTAAAATTAGAATACACAATTTTCTCTGCATTTGAGAAACTGAAATAATGGATAAAAGCTTCCAATAAAATAAAGTGCTTTTCTATTATTCTACATATGTGTTAAGTATGAAAACACTATTGATGCTAATCCATCAAACAAGATCACCCAAGTTGTTAAATATCGATAAGTTTTATTTTATAATACAGTGTTGGGCACTTGATGGCAACGTGGACTTCACCAACAACTTCTACTGACAACCATAAACCTGGAAAACGCCCGCCCCCTCCCCTCCAAATTAAACAAAACCAAACAAACTCACAGCTCTTTTCCTACACATTACACAGTGCACTACTAAGAGTAGTCTAAGGTCTGAAATACAATTCTTGAGATGATTTTGAACAGTAGTCCAGAGGGTGCAAAAGCATGGAATACATTTTTAGGTTTGGTTCCAGTTGTATTAACAGCCAGTGATTAACTAAAATGCTAAACCTGTTAGCATAATGCTGGTTAGGCTTCTTTATGTCTGCAAAATCATTAAAATAAAAATGGTCAATAAAACCTCAAAATGCACTGTATTTTATATCTTTTCTATAGGTATTAAAAAACATAAGGACATTAACATTGATTTCAAAAGTCACTAATAAAATGTGCTGGAAAAATTAGAAGTGATTGGATATACAATGTGTCTTTTTCCACAATGAGAATTTCTCATCATAACTGAGACGGGTCTTAAAAAAGCAGACAAACACAAACGACCAGTTAGCTAAACATCTAGGCATTTTAAATTTCCTCCTCAAAAACCATAAAGTAACAGATGCAATGCTCTTGTGCATTAGCTGCACCAAGACTAGCTGTTTCACAGTGCTTTATTGCCTCATACAAGTAAATTAATTTAAAGAAGCTCTCCAGGGAAAACCAAAGGTTAAAACAAAATGTACATCAGTATACAAAGATATTAATTTACAGAAAATTAAAAGGATACTGGCAACATTAGTAGATTTTTTAAGTAATGACTTATGATAATTAGGGATGTCACAAACTAAATTCATAATAACTATCAGGTCATCATCCTGACCTGTCCCCTCATTGGTGCTAATGAAAAGCAGTGCCTAACTCCTTGTTTATTTTTAACAATTATAAGAAAAAGTGATGAAATTATAACTAAAGATTATGAATTCTAATATTTAATCCTATCTCAGCTGAAGTGGATACAGTTTTAAGATTACCCACTTGTACATAAACACTGGCTCAAGCTTTATTATTTCTGTAGAATGTGACATCCATAATTATTCCTGGTCATTGGAAATATACATTTGCCTCATTAGAATATATTCTTCATATTTTTATCTTACAACCATGTTTCAGTGCTACATGTAATTTTACACATTTTCTAAAAATACAATTTCAAAGACCTGCTTGAAAAGCAGATGTGCACATTCAAAACTACTAAATTACTTTGAAACAAGGAGAAATATTGCACAAAATTCACTGAAGATTTGAAAGTCAACACATTCCCCCTGAAACCAAGTAGCTCCCTTATTTTTAACAGAATGTCAATTCACGTAGAATCATAACAAACTCAATTTTCAAATGCTAATACTGTCACTGGATTCTAAATACTAATATCTTTAGTATTGACCTAGGGAATAAGTATAAGTGAATCTGAGTACCCTTTACTATAGTAAAACTGAGGATAACTTTCAGCTGTGTCACCTGCTTCATATTCCAACTCAGCTGAAAATGGCAACCCTGCCAACTACCTGGCCCTCCACACCATGCTGGCCACGTACCTTTCAGGAAACTATTCAGAGGAAGTTAAGCAGCCTCCAGGAAAGTCCTTAATTAAGTACTTTCAGCTGGCCACCAGATGAAACTATGAAACAGACATTACAAAGCAAATAAAGGAAAGTTTTACACATAAATAAATACCATCCCTTTTTCATTCCTTTATTCTCATCCACCCTGAAGAACATGATATGGCCCACACCCTTGGGGTGGGGACAAGGACATATTCTGTCCAGCCCAGATTCTGTTAGCAGGTGAGCAACACTTGGCAGACACACACATCTAATAGCAGCAAAGACGACGTTACAGAAGACAAGTCACACATCCATCCACGATGGTTTTGCTGGTGCATTCCTACATTCACACTTCAAAGATTCACTGTGGGAGCAGGCAGCTTTTACCACTCTAGGCTTTGCAATAATGAAGCCGCTTACCTCTGACACCATTTTTGGTAGCCCCAGTAATTTAGGCTGAAGTTCTAGCCTGCTGAGAGCAAGCTGACTGAAGTCTCACTGCACCTGGACGGAGGGCTGGCACCAAGAGATGAGAAAACATCTCTCTTGGGAATGAGGGGCAGCCCAGTCTCTCCCCGCAGTTGGGGAGGACAGCAATTCAGAGGCTTTCTGCTGGGCAGGGTACCACAGGCAGGATTTCACAGGGGTGCATTTGCAAAAGGACCTCGCACTGGCACTTTGTTTATTGCATGAAATGTTTCTTCAAATTACATGCATAGAAAAAGGCTTTGAGATGCTCCTAGCAATTTGATTAGACAGTTGCACCGAAGAAAGATTGTTCTGTAGGACTGAATATGACTGATTGGAGGTTGAAAAATGGAAGCTGTTTCAAAAGCCTGGCTTAACTTTCTTTTGCCTAAAACTTTACACAGTTGACAAGAACACAAAGCTGTAACACGCTCATTCTAAAATCCAAAAAGACATCTAAAACAGATTTTTGAGCTCTAAAACATTTCTCTAACAGACTGGGTGAGATTTTCAGAAGCTCCCAGCATGTCTGAAGCTCCATCTGAAGTCTGCATTACCATGCCTGAGAGAGACTTCAGCTACTGATGGGATTCTGAGGACCCCATCTTCCACCAAAGAGCAGCACTACCAATGAAATGCTAAATGACAATGAAGATTTCAGTCAAAATGTTATATGAGAACTTCTACAACAACATTTTTTCCTCAAAACAAGTCTAGTTTTAAGAGCCGCATAATCTCCAAATCTGTGGGATGGGAGAGCACACCACTGCCTTCCCTCTGCATGCATAGAGGGTAGACAAGAATCACCTTATTGCCCACAGTACTGCTCTTCCCTGTTTTCCACAGGGAAAACTGTGCTGTTTTCCACAGCGTTGCAATGCTATATGCATGGATGGGAAGGCTTTGACTGGGACAACACATTATTATGCATTCCAAGAATCCCAGAGGGGATTTATCCCATAGGCAGAACTATTTTTGCCTGTATGATTCGGTTGGAATCACTACAACTAGATTCTGAAATCTGGATTTCCATAAAGTCCCTCATGGGGACTCCCAGGCTCTGCTTCAGTATCTCACTGGAACAATTCAGCAATCCTTTTCTACTGCATTTTCTTTTTCCCTCAAACAATACAGCTCATTTCAGGCAGACATCTATGTTAAACGAACTGTCTGTTTAGGTCAGAAATTTGTTCCTAAGTCTAAGAACAGACTACAAAGCTTAACCACATAACCTGATATCTCCCTACAACACGAGGAATGGGAAGCTTTTTGAGATCTTGATGTGTTAGGAAAAAAGAGGACTCTGACGACCACCACAGGAGCTCTGACCAAACAGCATTCAATTCTCACCAGCAGCTGGTGAGGAACACTGATGATTTTCAATGACATTAGAACAATTTCCACAAATAAGAAGCATACAAGTCTAAAACTTGTAAAAAGTACAGGACCTGAACAATTTATCTAAATATAGAACTCAATGTGGTAATAAAAATACTGCATATGTAGCCAATAGACAGCTTTATATTAGCACAAGGACAGAGGAGAAGAGTGTTGAATCAAAAATATTATTCTGGACTTGTGTCTATTTGGTAACTGGTAATGACATTTCAATAAGGCACAAATACTAGCCTTTTTAAACATCGCTGATAGTAAGTGGAAAAGATTCTGTAACGTTACACATCTAAAAAGGTACCTACAGTTAAATTCAATGTAGATATATAAGACTGAGATTTTTGAATATACAGGGTTCAAAACCAAAAAGACATACCGCTTAGTGACTGTAAGCACCCCGCAAGCTTTATAAATAGTAAGGAAAGAAAGCAGAAACATTTTGATGGCAACTGAAATAAAAAATAATTCTAAGTTAAATTTTATCTCCTATCTATTGTAACTCAGCTGTTTATTTCTTTTTAGTTCGTTTTTTCACTCAATGTAACAGCGAATTATTACTGTGATGCATCAATCTTGATCCACTAGCAAGTTTTCAACTTTACTTTCCTTATAATAACTATGTGAATATTACCAGCTTCATA
Organism: Tetrao urogallus; assembly: GCF_951394365.1. Lineage (NCBI taxonomy): Eukaryota > Metazoa > Chordata > Aves > Galliformes > Phasianidae > Tetrao > Tetrao urogallus. The sequence goes on along the minus strand of NC_136818.1, from coordinate 21,394,562 downwards.
TGGCTTCCATATTTTTTCCACAAAGGTGAGAATAGGACAATCTATGTGATAATAGGAGTTCAGTGCCTAATTCTCATGTAAAGTCAGCAGGATTTATTTTATCAGATAGACATTTCTGAAAAGCATTTTCTGGCAGCATTCCTGGACCTGCATGTTTGATTGATTTGAATGGAACAATGGCCAGAAGTTCTGAAACTTTCCTGCATAAGACATCAATATTATCTTTAATAAACAAAGATAACAAGATCATCTTAGATAGAAGTATGGAGAGAAGCACTGCATTGGATGCAAAAGGCAAATTTTGGAAATTGTGAGGACGTGGATGAGAACAAGTGAGAAATTCTACAAGAACACAGACCTTTGCATCGGTTGTCTTCCCTTAGATGCATTTAGAAGCACTACATTTGGACAATGTTTAGTACCAGTAAAGAACAATGTCCTCTACTGTGTCATTAATATCACCTCCCAACAAGCATCCATCTATCAAGTTTTCCTGCTGCTCTCATCTGAACAGAACCTGAGTCAAACACTCTGACCTTCCTGGAAAGGTTACAACAAAAATTATTTAATTATTTCAATTTTTAATTATTTAGCTCCTTTTGACTGTATAAAATATTTTGCTAGATAACATTTTTACATTAATTTTAAAAATCTATTTCCAGCTTATACAGCATGTTGTTACACATTACCATGAACCAAAGGACAGCACACAGAGCTCAGCACATTAAACCTCTAACTCAGAAACACTGAGATTCTTCAGCAATACATATTGCAGATGCCCTCAGGAATGCTCATGCTCTAATCAGACGCAGACGTTTCCCTAAGATTTCCACTTTTACAACCTTTTACCTCCCTTGCACTGATTGTATCTGGAGCCTTATCCTCAACAAGTACTGAGTCTCCCTTTCTCCCCAAACGAACCAAAATTTTGGAACACATCGTTGAAACTTTTGCTTTAAAGCTTTATGCAGGGATGCCTTTGCAGCTCTTCAGTAAAGCATCAAACGTTGCCTGTCTAATGAGATCAATCCATTCCCTTAGGTCAGCTGCCTTGCAATAAAGCAGTCAAGAAAACCCTTTCCATTTGTGCTGGCTAGAAGGAAAATTCATTCATAAATCTCAGCGTGGAGACTGATATTAAATTTTGCTACAAACTACTAGAAAGATATTAAAGCGCAATCTGATCCAACTCCTGACCTCATTAAGTTGCTCACTCAGGCCTACGCCGAGGCTATGACTAAACATTCGTGCCAAAATGAGAAAGAAAAAAACATTTCTGGCACCAGTTTAGAAGAGCAGGAGAACATTCGTCTCAGGCACAGTTCATTTTAAAACCCACGTGTTACTTCTGTTAACTGCATCACAAATATCCTTCAAAGCTGACAATGGTAATCTATTGAAACTTGACTTCACACCTTTCCTATGCTGAGCTATCCTGGAAAAAAGAATGCACGTAAGGTAAGATGGAGAGGTAGAGAAAGAAAAGTGGTGAATTTAAAAACAAAACAAAAAAAAAGGGAAGTGAAAATGAGTTGCCCCATATAACAGGAGTAATTTTTGGACTTTAAATATGTAAATATTCTTCAGGAATGCTTCCAGAGGAAGACAAATACTTGTTCTAAATACAGTGTGCAGTATGCCTATTTATTCTCTTTCACAAAGTTTGTTAAAAAGATTTTTAGGTGTAGAAAATGGCTAAGATGAAAGTTGGGTATAAGCTGTCTTAGGTTGAATCAGCAATTTTAATTTTCTAGTGTTACATGACTTTCCCAGTGATGAGTATTTAATAGTTTAACTAAATATGATTTCCAAGTAACAGCAACTCGAACTACTTTCAGAAAGTACTAAGAATCAAAAGAAAATGTTGCAGAAGAGGCACAAATTAGTTTCCAAACAGTAATAGATTGTAGAAAATAACAATAATAATAAAAAAGGAATCTATCAATTCCACTTACACTTTCCTTTCTGAAAATTTGTAGATGAAATAGTCTACGTACGGAAACTGGATAATATGCCTTTAAAGTGTCTTAGTTGTAAACAGAAGTTAATAAACTTCACATTATAATTCAGCACTTCATGTACTTTACAGAAAAGAGAAAAGCACGTGCTACCTTTCTGAAATCTGGAAGACAGAGCCACAGTTTAAGTTTGCAGTAAGTTCCAAGTTATAGTCACAAGTGATTCCTCAATCTAAAAAACCCTTCCTTTTCCCCCTCTTTGCTGAAGAAAATTCTTGTCATGGAGTATCATTATTGCTGTTTTGTACATTTGCATTCATCTTCTAAGATAGTTAAACCTCTTCTCAAAAGATTAAGGCAATTATCATTCACTAAAAGTATTAACATTTGTACATTTCAAACAAATCTAGATTGTTTGGTTCGTTTCCTGCTTAATGGGATTAATACAGTACCTTCAAAACCTGGTTACCTATTAGGTGATAACTTTCCTGCTGCTTAGAGGAAGTAAACGCTAGGAAGCACCATACACCTGCTGTATTTGTAGCACAGAGACTAACTAGTACCTGATTTAAGAGTGCATTTATATATTTAGTTCCATTTTGTGGACCTAACTACAGCCAACAAAAGAACTGGGTAAACATAGAAGCAAATGTCCCAGTGGCAGAAGATGCATACTGAATTGAAGAGAATTGTTTTTTATAATTGAAAATCTCTTATTCCTTTTTCAGATTTTGGTTATCACGTTATATGGAGTCCTGAGTAGTCTCCCTTTAAACTTCTGATGGGAGTAAAGTTCCTCTTCTTGTAGTTCTCTTACGTTTTATTTCCACTGCTACTGCTGGATAAGCTATCCTTTGAAATATTTAAACCATAATGAAAAGCAGAATTCAGCTTACATAAAGATACCACTTCCTGAAGAAGCCCTCCCTCTTCTGGAGCTTCACTTCCTTCCTTCCTATCTTTCTCCCAAGGGACAAGAATGGATGGATGTTGAGCAAGATTTGCTGCGAGTGGATCTTCTGAGGTATTGCTTAGTGTTTCATTCTGCTTCCCATACTTATAGCCCACTTTGAAACCTTCTAGAGAAGCAAAATGGTCACTTGATCGTACTGGAGATGGGGATGCTATACAGCCACTAGTGGTGTCCATCTTGTCAGTAACAATGGTTTTCTCTCTGTTTTCCTCTTTCAGGTTTGAGAGTGATTCTCTATGGCCACCAGAAGAAACTTGTTTTCTCGGAGATGGAGGGAGTTGTTTCCCATGGAGGACACTGTCATCCTGACCGAGATTCCAGTCTGCTTGGTCATTAGCACTGCTGCACAGTAGGGTCAGGTTGCTCTCACTAGGTGCATTCGACTTGTTCTGAAAGAAAGAATGTGTTTATATTTAATGTCACAAGAAACACTAACAGTTATAAAACAAGAAATGCTGTAATGGATTTTGTGGGCTCCTAAATCATGGATTGCCTTTTGGTTTCAGTGTTACAAAGCAACAGTTCCAGAAACAACGTAAGAGCAAGGTTGTGTTTTTTTTTGTTTTTTTTGTTTTTTTTTAAGCTCTCTTTCCAGAATGCTGTTTTTTATCCAAGGGATCACCTTTTGTACAAAGATTCCGCATCCCCTGTCCTTTCAGTCTCTGCACAAGCAGTTTTGACAGTGAACAAAGACACTTTGCTGGTTTGTACCATAAATATGAGAAGGAGCTAGACTAAAACTAAAACCAGATGGTATTTCCTCTTTCCTTCAGTAATTAATTATACCAACTTTTAGCTAAACAAACAAAAATGGGCATTTTATTAATGTGACCCCTGTGTGACATTCATAATATCAAATTTTACAAGCTTTTTAAACATTTGTCAGAATTTGTTGTTTCAGTGACAAATCTCTGACTATCAGATTCCTTTCAGCAAAAATAAATGTTGGACAGCTGATATAAGCCAGAATTCAGAAACACCAGTATTTTTTCAGCTAACAACATGGCAGTGAGTTGGGAAGGGTTTATAAAGTTGTAGGCAAGAGCTCTGACCCAAAAAGTGGTTTGCTTGTGGATTCCAGGACTTCTGATGGCTTCGTATCAATATGACTAATTTAATGATGCAATGTGAAAATGGAAATTCCTTCTAAACCACAAAACATAGATTAAAACTAGCTCTGGGAATTCAAGATTGGACAGCTAAATATAATACTAAATTATCTGATTAAGCAAATTATTACATTATTAACAGTTTTGTATGCGGTTACTATTAGAAGGGAAAAAAGTCCGTTTTCCAGATGACTTGGTAAACTGAACAAAAGTGTAACCAATTTCTTGACTCATGAAAATCCATCACAAAGCTACCAGCATGGGTGTGCTGTTTTGCAGCAGCAGAATGACATGCTAGCAATTGTAAGGACTATTCAGTAGTGACTGGTCTGCATGTTGTGGATTTCAGCAGTGCAGGATTCCAGTATAAAGGGCTGTGGTTATTGTTCAAGTGAAACCAGGAGACTAACCGTAGTCTTGTAATCAATGTCATCCATCGACCTAAAGAAGTCCAGGCTCTTTGCTCCTGAAAGCTTTCCTTGATCTGAACTGTGTGTGCTCAGCGTGTCCAAAATCTCCCCAAGCAAGTCCATTTCTCCTTGTTGCTGTGAAGTTATTCCAGTGTCCCCGGAATCATCACTATCATAAAAGCAAGCAGAAGCTTCTTCACTGTCTTCTGATGATAACCTAAAGACAAAATCTTTTGCATCAGTTGGGAGCACAAAAACTACATTATTACAGACACTCCTGAAAGTAAGTAGCAGTATACATTCAAACACTTAAAATGAATATAAGCCCCACTTTTCTTCGAGGTCAACAACCCTACCTAAAGATAGATGTACAAATCTACACAGAGGCAGTGGCCATTTGGTGATTCTTCACTTTGCTCTTCCTTAACCACTCAACTATTAAGTTATCCTTAACATGATATCCCAAACCTTCCCAGGAATTTGATTGTTATTCCAAATTTGGTTCCACTTTTGCCTTGTCTATACCTTATATTTAGGTAAGCATTGCTACACCTCTCTCCAGCTGATCTAGCCACATCTTTTGTTCTAGTGGCAAGGCTCTCATGCTGCAACTCTTCTTCTGTCACCTGAGCAGATTTACCCAAGTAATGCTTACCTGCAATTGCAAACGATGCTTTTGTCTCTTATTTTCTCTTTCACTCACTGCAACAACCTTACTTCTGACCTCCACGCTACTGCAGTCTTTCCCTAGTGTTGTCTATTTGGAATACTTCTAAAAAAGCTCCTTCCATAGCCAAAAACTCAAGGACAAGGTTAGCTGAGGTCACCATGTTGACAAACAAAATTTCACTCTTCTTTGTATCCTGACCTGTAAAGATTTAGGATTATACCAAACTCTCCTAATCACCATACATACACACATATCCCAACAGGCCTCTTACTTGCTTGTTCTCTCTATTTCATCATCATCATCTTCATCCAAGGTAAAATCCTGGTTATTGAGGTGCTGGTTGAAACGTGTCTGGAGGATAGAAAACTAATATTACACACTTCTTGTTTATTTTAAACAAAGGAAACAAAACTCAAGTGCATGCCAGCATTATTTGGAATCTAACTGCTACCACACTCGTTAAAGACTTCCAAAGCACCCAATAAGGAAAGGCACATATTGACCCAGTCTTCTAGAAGTTGTTATAAGAAAACTCAAAATTCACAGATGTAATCAGTTAAAGAGCTAGAAAACCATTTTTCCTCATGGTCTGTGGAGTGCATTATTATTTATGCAGAGCCTTGATTAGCAGAAGGCTGCCTATACAATGTAAAGCATCACTCAAGCTACTACCTATCCTTTCTCATAAAGACAAAGCACTGTAATTTACTGTTTTCTGACAGAAATATCTGCAAAGTTCTGAAGTTAATGTGGTCTACTGAGCATGAAGAAGAATGGATTTCTGAAAGTGGCAAGAAGCCTGGAGTCTCTTTACACAATTGAATTTATATTTGAGTGTTAAGAAGGATAGAGTAAACAGTACGTCAGCTTGAAAGCTGTACAAGGATGCCTTTGTGCAAGATACTTTATTTTAAATTACACTTAAGTTTAGTGTACACTCAGAGCATACTATTAGAAGCCTGTACAGAGCAGTTAGCTTTAAATTCACACATTATCATACTGAGTAACCTGTTTAATCACATTTTTATTTGGCAAACATGACCAGGCTGAAGATTCTTACTACACTTGAAAAAAAATCTCTATCTTGACCAGAATGTTTAAGTTAAAAATTTGTGAAACACAAGTGATAGTCAGAAGGTCTGTGCATCTCTTACAATCATTTCATATCAAAACCCCACAAAAAATTAACAGTGCGGACAATCCGTCTACAGAAGGGATTCCAAGCTTTGTAAGACTGGCCATAATTTAAAGACACATGGACGGAATTTGTGCAAAGGGAAAACAATGTTAGCTAACTTTAAAGAAAATCATACACAAGTATAAAGAAGTGCTACTACCCACATCTCATCATACAGTTCACCTTATGCATGCAAGCCCCTGGTGAGGAGGAAATATGGCCTTAATTTCAGGCAAGGAGCTCAGAGATCTTGCATTATGAGGATTTCAGTATGTCACCTATTACAGATGTTCTCAGGGTCCTACATGTACCAGGATACACACTACTTTTTTCCTCCGTTATTAACAGGAATGACTCAGTGTATATTCTTTATAGTCCGACACATATTTTCTCTTGTCCAACAAGAGACTAAGCACTTCCTATACTTCTTTATCCACAAAGAAAAAATGTGGCTCTTAATGTGATAAACCAAGTAACAGCTAATAAAAAATAATAATAATATAGTATTAAAAACAAGGAAAGAAACCAGATTACGCTTCACGCTGAGTGAAAGATATAAGATGGATCACCGAGGAACAAACATGATATTAATATTGCTACTGTACAAGGACTGTTCTGAAACTAATGCCTCCTACTTTATTATGGCAGCTCACGACATTAGGGATGGATGTTTGTAATGTGGCAGTAGAGCCTGAACCTTCCTACCAATATTCCACCACATTTTGTTGCCACGTGACAGATGGCAGCAGAGGGACTGTCTGACAAAATGGATTCCGACATAGAAGCGCGTATGAAGCAAAGCAGTGTCATTGAATTCCTCCAGGCAGGAAAAAAGGCACCCATTGACATTCATCAGTGCTTTCTGAATGTTGATAGAGACCAAACAGTGGATATAAGCACTGTTAGAGTACTGTGACAGTGGATCATCTTCTCTGGTGCAGATTGTTATGTGTGTGCGGCGTGCAGACTCTTTTTAACTGCTGGTGAAAACGCACAGCTACTGGTAGTGACTATGTTGAAAAATCATTTTGTAGCTGAGAATTTGCTCTATGAGATAGTGCTATTGTGTTCTTTGTATCCATTGTAGTTTCCATGGAAATAAATAGGAGGCATTACTCTCAGAGTGACCTACATATTTTACTGATAAACACCTTATAGAACACTCTCTGGTTTGACTTAGCTTACCAGAACAAATAGTGCTCAAACGCAATATTAAGATGTTTGGACCATTTTCTGAAGCACTATTTATTAAATATAAAACTGGGAAGGTTTAGGAAATGTTACAGATAAACCAGGTAAAACAGCTTTGAATGAGTAAGTTATCATAAGATATAACTTATCTGACAAAATAGTACTTTATTATTCGTTAGTACGACAGAAATAGGAATAATTTAAAAACTTTGAGCAGGAATGGTTTTACTATAATTATTTTAATGCAAAGAATCAAAATATGTAATAAAACATTTAGAAATAGAAATTAGAAATAGAAAAAAGACAGTTAATGAATGCAGACAAGATCTATTAAATACAGCACAGATTGTCAAGAAAGCAAATTGCTAAAAGATGGCCCACTGGTCTTTCGGTAGCTACACACCAGGGTAGTTACCTGCAGTTGTACCGCACCATGCTAAGTAGAAGTATTTTATCTATTCCTTTCATTAGCAGTAGTCAATTAAATTTCCTTTGTAAATTCAAGTTATTTCCAGGCTCTGAGAGTTCTTTGAATTATTTCCATCATTACTGAAATCAATCACGCTACCGCAAATAACTACAAGGAAGGTTAACTACTTTGCCTTAATTGATACTGTTAATTGGCTACCTCACTGATTTAAATTTTAGAGTTTGTCTTCACCGAGGCAATTAAAATAGTTTATTTCTGTAAGACTGGAAATTCACTGCCTGGTCTGGAAAATTCTGACTGATGTGACATTCACTTACATTAAAGCTCTAACCCTGGAACTGACTTTTGGAGGGCAAAACCCTCTTTCACTTGAAATTTGCATCAGAATTAGATGCTGCCATCTTTTACCTCTATTAACATAAAGAGGAGATTTTTCAGGAAAGAGTCTTTAAAAATGTTGAGAATTTTCTGAAAACCAAACCCTTGTTTATTCTCAGATGGGTTAACTGAATTGAGTAAATTCCTACAAGATAACTCCATGATATGCCAACATAGGAAGTAATTTTTCAGAGAGCTTTTTAAAAGTCTGCAAGCTTAACAATAAAAAAAGTTGTGCCTTTGAAAAACAGGAATGAAATTACTGAAAACCAGCAAACAGCACAGACATAGCAGTTACACATATTTGGCTTCTTGAGGCATCTTAGGGTAGTATTACAGAAGCAAATTAGTGAAAGCAAAATATCGTATATGAAGAGTATAACATAGCAAACATCAACAAACCTTTAAAAAAAAAAAAAACAACAAAATTTCTAGGTCTTGTTGGTCAGACTCTGAAAGGATTTCTGCTATCAAATTAGATGTTTAGGCTTCATACAAGAAAAAAATTCAAGATTAATCGAAATTAAATCAGATCCCTATACGGAAAGAAAATGTAAAAGGAGAAAGAAAGGCAAATATCTGTCTGTAAATAACAACATTCTCCAGAGTTTACAGCTCTGCAAGCTGGCCACTGAGACAACAAGCAACACATGTTTTTGAATAGGTGACTTTCCTCTAGGAGCTGCAATAAAAACTACTGCAAGGGAGGGGTATGTCCAGACTCTTTTGCAAAGAAAGAAAAAGAAAAAAAGAAACTCTTAATAAATTGCAAAAGGAGAACCATAAATCTTTTTCAGTGCTCCACTAGGTAAAGTGACATAGTACGTGCACCTGCAAAAGCTGTCAAAGTCATTTAAGAAGTCCTTCCATTACTGACGTACCCTGCTGTTTGCAGTTATTTAAGCTTTTAATTTGTCTTTTCTGCATTTTGAAGTGTGTAACCTTTTTTATATCATTTTATGAAAAAAGGACAGACTTCTGTTTCCTTCCTGATCAGCATTCTAATAACAACCAGACCATTTAAATTTATTACCTCAAGAAATGATATTGTAACACTCCTTTCTTGCTGCACCAGAACTTTATAAAGTCTTAATAGACTGCTGTCATGTTTTTTCTACCAACTGAAGAAACAAATTTCTTAAGAACTACTCAACTGTTTTTCTTTTTTGAACTAGTTCTGCTAACATAATAAATATATTATTTAATATATCTACCTTATATCTAAATATTAGCTAAGATTCAGCCTTGGCATTTTATATTTTTCCATCTTCAAGCACCTTGCACCACAGAAACCCATCTCTCACCTTTCTCAGAATATAGCAGAGTTCAACACATGCTGTTTATCACACAACAAGCTCGCACTCACCACAAACCACTGTTGAACCATCTCCCAAGCCTGCATGCAAAATACAGCAAAGGATCAACCACAGTCAGCGCGAGACTATGTTCAGACAACACAGCTCCATGGAGAGCAATGGTTTTTTGCTAGTGATGTTTGGAAATTGCATTCATTCATTCTGATGGCAGCATACGACTGCAGCTGATCGCTCCTGACTATGGACAATGGAATGTTGTTGCCATACATTCCGTTTTTCACTGCTGCAAGCAATTGCCTTTAATCCCAAGTATATTCTTTCAATAATAAAGGTGATGCATTTGGCTAAAGATTCAAACCATTGGGTTTCTGCCTGACTTCTGACTTCAAAATCCCTTTCCACAAGTGGTTTGTTACCTATACAACTGCAGCAAATGCTGATCACTGAAACCAGAAAAAGGTGATGACAGGATAAATGTGGGTAAAATCAAACAAGTGAGAAGGGGTCCTTATACTGTTCTATTCTGCTTGCTGGTAGCCTCACAAAATGTACAGCTTTGGCATAAAAAAGCAGACAAAATACAGGAATGTTAAAGGATTTAAATTTAAGATGGTTACATTTTTGATTGGGCACGAAAGTCAATCTTTGAAATACCAGTTTTTTATTTAATACCAGACCTTTCAGAAGCACAACTTTCTGGAACGAGTGCTTATTGATCAGCAGCGAGGCAGGAAGTTTAACCAGGCTGCTGCCATTAATTGTCCTCGACGTAAGAAACAAATAATCTTTTGAGTAATGGCAGCACATATATAACTTCACATTTACTGCCTGCTCAATATATCAGCACGTGTAGAATTTCAAGTAAAGAAAAATATCTACTACACTTCAAATACATGAAGTACTGTTTGCTTTTTCTTAATAATTTTAAGATAATTCATTCAGTATGAGAAAGTAAAATAAACAGAAATCCACTATTACTTCTGCTTCAGTTTTTCATTTCACCTATCCTCTGTGACACAGTAACAGAAGCAATTACAGTTTCACCTCCAGTAGGGAAGCAAAAGACCAGAGTGTCCAACTTTCCACTTAACCACAACCCACTCCTTTCCAGTTAAAGACTGAGAACTGAAGCAATGGGTAATGAAATCAAAGGAAGCATACTTAACCTTGCACTCCACAAGAGCCAGGACTGATAGGGAAAAGGGGAAGAACAGAGATAAAACATAAGTACAGTTACTAAACTTTCTCTTCCTAGTTGCCTTTCCTTTTTCAAGGGTATGGTACAAATAACCACCGACAAGCTGAAAGTAGTGCTTGGAATACCAATTAGCTACACTGCCACCAGACCAAGATGGATGCAAAATAAAATTCCAGGTGAATTTCTAGAAGTGGTCTCTTCAAAAATTCCTTGCATGCTTTTACCCATATAAAGTAAGATAACATAGTGATGCCGTGCTGTTTGATATATAGAAGTTGCCTTGAATATAAACTAAATGGATACCATCTAAGATGCCAAATTTTCTTTTATTAGTAAAGGTAGCAGCATTACATGGGACTTAAGGGTAGTTTTACAGACTTCTTAATGCAAGACAAAAACAGCTTCATCTTTCCCAGGATAAAGACCTTCTCCGCTTCAACATATTGAGATGCATAGATAAAGCATTTGAAAGATCGTGAAGTGGCTGGAAAACACACAACTGTATGCCATGAGACAACAGTGTCCTTGATTCTGAGATCCTGATAATTGAAATGGCACAGAAAAAGAAATCAACAAAGTAGGTCCCCAATGAGAAAAAGAAATCCTTTCTGTGGCAATAAAGAGTCTGCCACAGCAGGAAAGTCCCCAAAGTATGTTTAAAGACAAAGGCAACATGAACAGGAATATCAGCGCTGAGGCAGGATTTGTCACAGCAGTGACATCTCTTAAGAGAGATGGTCATGGAAAGCACGTTCTTATTATTCCTGTTCCAAATTTGGACCTTGACAAATTAACAAATTCTAAGCTTTCTACATTCATACTCCTGAACAGACGTTATTTGAGGATTTTACTCAAATAAGATACTGCTTTGCATTTTTACAGATTAAATACACTTCTGCTCACCTTTCTCAGACACAGTTGTTTATCTTCCAAACAACAAGTCTCCTTTACTTTGATGAATCGGAGTGGTTTCTTTTGGGAAGCCCATGACATGTCCCACCCCTGTGCACCGACTGAGGCCCCAAGCTGCCCACAGCTGGCATTGCCCTGCACAGCCAGCTCAGTCTCATCCCTCTCCATGGCACAGAGGCCATTCTTAGCGAAACTGGCCACTTGCAGCTGACATGCTGTGACATCTGGGCACACAGAGCACAGCAAAGGAAGGCAGCCTGCCTGAACTTGTGTTGGCAGCAAGGAAAAGCATTAACCTTTTAAAATTGGACATAGAATCATAGAATCACAAGGTTGGAAACGACCTACAAGATCATCATCTGAGATTGCCAGTGCTATTTGCAACAACTAAAGGCAGCAGCTATTTTATCAACAATAATTCTTTCTGGTTTGGTGGGGATTCTTTTGTGAGCAATTTTATGAATGAGATTTACTGGCAGAATTTTTAGTTACAGAAACTAACCAAAAAATTCCACTTATTTTGTTTCTTGATAGTAACAATATTCAATTGTTTGACTGAAGGGAAGCAGCAGGATGGAGCACTGAGACCAGTAAAAAGATGAGGGGAGCACACAACAGAATGGAAAAATTAATCCATATCTAGAAAGGCATGTGAAAGGCAGGAAAGAAAGGGTTTCTGAGGAAGCATAAAAGCCCATAGACCAGAATGTAACACAGAGTGTAGCTTCAGTGATTCAGAAGAGTTGCAAACACGGTTCACCTGGTTGGAATATGTTATCTATTTGATATCATTCTTATGCAGGTAAAACCAAGATTACTTGTTAAGCCAATCTTTTAGTTAAAACATATGACATATTCTTGCATCAGCAGAACTATCACATGGCAAAATCCCTTCTGGAATTAATCACGGCAGATCACACACAACTTTTCTCAGAGGAAAAATTACCAAAAGCACAAACATGTTAAGACAATAATATAAGTGACTGAAGGTAAAATGCATTAAGCAGGTGTGATCCTCAACACAAAAGTCATGTTTTTTTAGACATAACATTTAATGGGAAGCCCAAATATTACCAAAAAAAAAAAAAAAAATTACATAAAACCTGAGCAGCACTGAACTCTGTCCATCAAACCTCCAGACAACTGAAGAGCCAATAGATACCAGTCACATTTAAGTACACAGTCACAAAGAAAAGTGATTGTGCCCTAATACAATAAGATTGACTCCAAATACATTTCTGCCCAAGGCTCCCAGCCAGAACTAGGCACTTAGAGGAGTCGACCCACCCACCTGGCACCAGTAAGGCTATTCTGCTTGACACAAAGGATCTTTACAAGGCACCTAGGAACATGGATGTACTCTGAGTCAGGTACCTGCACTAATTCCAGCTGCCCTCATGCCTAAATTACACAACAAGCAGCAGGAAAGTGGAATTACTGGGATGTCCTGACTCTCACATTCAGGGACACTGAGATCCCTGCAGGAAAGACTTTTTCTGTTTCTTCTACTTCTCCCTCCTTCAGCCCCCAGGGCAAACTTTACTTTCAATTGAACTTCTTTATTCATTTTTTTTCCCCCACTCAGTTACAGGATTAGAGAGAGAAAGAAAAGGTTAGGGAACAGTCAGTGACAGAGCTGAAGCTTTAGATACAAGGTTGCGCTCTCCGAACTTTCAGGCCAGGAGGCAAAAGCAGTCTGGAAGGGACATAGGTGGACTGACCCTTGGGCCCCCTGCTTTGGACAGGGTAGGTCAGAACGCTGCCTGTGATTGCTCCTCAGGAGCACAGAAGAAACAGTAATTTAAGCAGAAGATAGCACTGACATGTTAAGATGTCCATAAGCTCTCCTGTTTGTGAAAGAGCGTTTTTCTTTTAGATTCTTCCATTTGTTTGTAGAAGAAAGGCCCTTCGAAAAGCTGCTCTTGTGTTTGCTGACAAAGTAAATTCTAGTAGTCAGATCTAATAGCCAGGAAAAGCATCTGCAAACTTTTTACTGCCTAAATTTCTCTCTTAGATAGATCAAAGTTAGATGCACTGGTGATATTGCCCTGAAAAATTAAGTGTTCCATTAAACGTCCCACCAGGCAACAAAAAATTCCAGAGCAATTTCCTGATCATTAAACTATCTTTTTTTTTTTTTTTTTTTTTTTTTTAAAGAATTTTCATTTTTAAAAAGAATCATGGTAATTAGTGGAGAGATTTCTTGAAAGTTCATTGAAAAAATCCAAAGAAGGACAGGCAAGGATTACTTCATTTCATGGGTTAACAACGGACAGAATCCTGCCAGAGAGGTGCAACAGCCCTTTGCTGAAACCCATGGAGAGAGTGGGCACAGAAGAGAACAGGACCCTCACTAATAAAAACACCAAAACACACTTTACAAAGGTATATACATATATATATATACATATATATATTTTATTTTTTTTTCTTTTTTCATTTAAATGTGTTCCCTGACTAAATGAAAATCAGCCACCATCACAGCAGAGGCAGTGAATGCTATCAGCTGGTGAGGGGAAGCTCTGAGCAATGTGGGGACACCAGCTCTGCTTGTGCTGTTCATTCCTGACAATAAAAGGATGCAAGACACATGGAAACACCTGAATCTTTAGGTTAAATTAAACCCTGCTAATATTTTAGTTAATAATAATAATAATAATGCAAGGAAATGGTGCTTGATTTCCAAATGATCTGCTGCCACAAAAAGCAAGGCTTTTATAGGCAAAGGATACACCCTTGAAGCCACGAGAGGGCACTCCTGTAATCTGCAATTTGAATTTTTGCTGCCTAGGTTTTCATTTTTAATTAAAAGGAAATCTGTTTCACAGAATGAAGAGATCTTATTTGACACACCAAGACAAAAGATTTTTGTCCAAGTTAAGAAAGCTTATGATATTTACAGCATTTTTAATTGTGCCAATTTAGCTGAAGAAACGGAATTTACTAACCAACCAAAGCTTATTCCAAAACCCTATTTCTCAGAAACAAAATGTAATTTCCTTTAAAAAATGCGTGTTACTGGTTATGAAATCTGTCTATTCGTAAATATTTTTAGTCAATAAGGGGTAAAGATACCTCCAGATATAAAACTAGTATTTTCCATGAACATAAGGCATGGATGTGATCTCAAGCACATTAACTGAGTACAAATAAAGACAAAGTTCTGTAATGAGAGCTACTATAGTTCTGAAATTATTATCGAGTTATCTGTGAGGCTTTTTTCCCCTCTTTTTTTCTTTTTCTTTCAAGTTCATTCTCAGTGTTCAGTCTCCTAATATAGAATACCTACATTCAGCACTACATTATCACAAGCATTCTCACTCCTCTTTTATGCTCTTAGAAAAAAACAACTCCTCAGAACAGCCCACTCTCACCATCTTTTTTCAGGTTAGGTGGGTAATCACTTACCGTAGGCCCTCGGTAGCTAACGATGATGTCATTTATTTTCCTGGTCATTGTAGGGGGATTGATAAATGTGGCACTCCTGAAGGTGAGGTTATTCTGAATACATCTTCCTCCCTGACTCTCAATGTCTCCGTTGAACTGAAGCCAAGTACCTACTCCAATCTCAATTACGTACTTTCTAGCTAATACACTACAAAAAAGCCGTAAAAGCTACATTTGTCATATGCTAAAGAAAAAAAAGTTAATTCTGCTCTGGAATACTAAAAAGCAAGTTCAGACTTGCATGGCTTTTATTACCTCATGCAAAAGTGTTTTTTTTTTTTTAAACTTTTTTAGACACTGCATTTAAATCTTGCAAAGTCATGGGAAGTCATTCTCTCGGCTTCTCAATATATGAGCATTCAAAGTAGCGCTGACACTCATGGTTTCCTGGTAAATCCACACTTCGAATCCAAATGCCCACGTTTCCATTACGTCTGCAAGCCGGTGCGTGCCTAACAGCCCAGGTATTACATACCTTTCCTTAGAGACAAGGGGGCATTGCTAACTTACTCATTATACCATGAACCCCTTCTTCTTACTCGGTTTTCTGCAAACCTGCAAGGATATTTTATTAGCCACTAAATACATTAGTACTATTTACATCCTCAAATGCTCTGTTTTTAATAAGCTACCCTATCACCTGATAAAACAGTAAAATTACAAAGATCTTATTCATGAAATCAAATAGATCTTCTGGGCTCATAATAGCCATGTTGTCTTTTCAATTATTTACTTATTTTTTAGCAATTTTGCGGCACTCTCACTGCATACAGGCCCTTGTCTACTCAGAAATCAGCTTTACTTGCACATATATAATGGAACAGAATTAAAGTAGATTATACAAAAACTGAATTCTCAGCACCGTAATACCCCCTCATCAATAGTTACAGGAACACAGCAATATCACTGGCAAGACACTGCAAGCAGAGTTGAAGAGATCTCATGCTTGCATTAATTTTTATTTTAAAAATTTATAGCCAGTAATTTCTTAGATATCCTTTTATATCTAATTAAAGTAGGAGATAAAACAGAGACTTATTCAATCAAGGCATGAAACAGTTAACAGCGGTGCACATGCCAAGGTTTTAATAAGGCTTAACAATAAAAAGCTTCAACCCTCCACTTTCCCTAGATTTTGTTGTGGTTTTCCCTTGCTTAGGGCAATCCATCTGTTAATGCTGATTTGCAATACAGTTAATCTCATACACGTAGAAAAGTGTAGAACAGCTAACCTAAGCAAGAGTAAGCTCAAATGAATATTACAGAGATAGAACAATTCATCCTAGGCAAAGATTAATTGTGTGTATGTGCGCACGCGTGCACGAAGGCACACACAAGCATGCTCCTGTTATTTCATTTTTTTAGGAAAGACTTTCAAAATGCCAATTAGAGGAGGGAAGCTGATCATGAGCAATTGCAATAACACATTTAATTATTTATCCTCCGATTAGATTTTGACAGCTTTTTTACATGCTAGAATTTGCTTTGATTTGTTATTATTTTTCTGATAGTCTATTGCTGATCTGGCAAAAATAAAAAATAAAAATAAGAGCACTGTGAGAGCAGTGCTATAGCTTAGTAAATATTCATTGTTAAAAACAGCTCTGCGCTGTGACCAGTGCTGGTATTCTCCCTGGGCCAAACTGGCCTTGTTTTCAATAAAACCAGAGAAGTATCCTTTCCCTGGAGCCCTGTTAGGCTGAGGCTGCAGTTGGAACTGTCATCTTCACACAAAAGCAAAGGGGCTGGGTTTTACAAACGCAAAGCTTAATTGGGAGATATTCGTGGATGTACTCTTGACATTTATTAAAGCCTCATCAACAAAACAGGAAATAACCATACTAATTAGCAGACCCACATACAAACTACTATTTATTGGGGTAAAAGCATATTCAGAACAGCAGTTCCCAAAACCCTGTTGCGAACAAATATTTAAAATGGTCTGTCACAATGAAGGAAACTTTTGCGTCATACACAACGATCCAAATGAACTATATTGTACAGTATCTCAGGTAAGTATTAGATGACTTTCATATGCATTCTTTCCAAGCAGCAGAGAATGAATGGCTCACAGCATGCATCTGACAGGTCAAGATCTAACAACAAATTCTTTATACTTGAGTTATTAAATGTTGTAAGATGGAAGAGAGAGCAAGAAAGTGCAGGGGTGCCTCTTCTTTGGAAGCAAGAAGATTATCAAAAAGCACTCTCTCTTCTGCTTGTTATTTGTTTAGGTTTAGGGTGGATATTCAAACAGATTCATGCTGCAACTTAATCAATACCTCGTCCCTATATTAATCATCTATCAACATGCATGAACTGCCACATCAGCAGTACCATTATATTGCTGCTGACACTCATGGGTACCATTTTTAGAAATCTAGGTGGAAAGATTCATCTCCAGCATAGAGAGAGTGCTATAGATATAATATTAAGCAATAATAGGAGCAATGAGACTCATTTGTTGTATGCCATAGGTTCAGTACCAGCTCTGAAACACTGGCTCTCTTGTGCACTTGTCAATGCACATATTTATATTTATTTGGATGTAAAGATTAAAATCAACACCTAATCATAAAAACACTGCATTTATTTTTACTTAAAGACTTACCACAGAACAAAAATTAAACCAAGTAGCAAGTAGCGCTGTTTTTTTTTTTTTAAAAAAAAAAAAGTACTTGTCTTTACTTGCCTTTGGAGAGGAAGAAAAGGGGAACAGTGTAAAGAGGAGGGAAAAGCAATAGCGCAAGATCTGAGTTCTTGTGAGCGAGCACCGCTCGCTCTTCCCGTAATCCCGGGCTCAGGTGGTGTTGTGGACAAGAGCTGGGGAGAAGACCAGGGACATTCTGGTTGTAGCAGGGCAAGAATGCGAGGCTGTTAGTTACCACGCTTTACAGTAAACAAACCCTTTCTGCATCTATGTATGCATGCATGTATTTACATACGTCTCTAACTATATATGCATAGAAACGTATGGAATGATACACCTTCTGTCTTCCTCTCAAAACCAGAAAATGTCTGATACAAATAACAACAATAACACTGAGGGATTTAGCAGTGTGCAGCTGTACAAACGATCACACACACACACACAGGTTTAATTGTTCTGTCAGAACAGGCCCTCAAAAGAAATGCTAAATTGCACGGAGATAAAGTAACCTCTTGCCTCCTGCACTTAGCAATAGGCAGGACTACCACACTAGCAAATTACTGCACATTTTTGTAATAAAAACAGCCTATAAGAATTCGATGCCTCCAAGAGTGCATTTTGTGACATATTTACAGATACATACAATTGTAGATTCACCTACACTAATCTGCGTATATTGCTTTATGCTGCACAAAAAGCTTTTTACTACTTCACATTATCAAATTATTTTGGTGCAGGGGAAAAAAGTTGCTGTATTTTAAAAGGAGTTATCTATTAGCAGCAAATATTTTAAGAACCCATTCTTGTTTTTGATACTACAGTACTAGAGCCATACATATAGCACAGAATATCTTCTGTTCGGATACTGAGTGAAGAGAATGTGCTGCAGGCAAGTTTCTGAAAGAAGGGAGGCACCCCAGCTGCCTGTACATAAAAATACAGCGAGGGCACACAGTTTGACACTTTATCACTAGCTTGAAAGGGATCATGAAAGCATGCACAAACTAAAAACTGCCTAAATAATTCAATGCAGAAAATCATTGTATTATTTATAACCCCACTAAAAATCATGACTTAATGCTAACATACAATTTCAGCATTATTTAGCAATTATCTGCATCAATTCTATGTTGAACTTCACTGACTTTGTATTCATTATGAATAAAACAAAGCCAATTTGAAACTCAATTGATTACAAGGGCAATTCAGTTTTTATCATTGCACTCAAGAGCAAAAAGAAAATGCTATTACAATCAGCTGGATTGAGTTTCAATACTTGGTATCTGAGGAAGATATATGTGTTAAAAACCCACATGTAAAAATTCACTGTGTCATTAAAAGCATGCGATAACATTGTAATACAAAATCTATATCCAAACATTAAAATACCTACATACGCACAGTCCTTGCAAGTAAAAAAGTATGAAAACTCTTTTCTTGATAAGTCTGGAATAAAATTGTCAAAATGAACACAGAGCCATTAAAACCCTTGCCAAAGTTGGGACGTTACACCTGTTACTGCAATTTGGGACTAGAGCAGACTGGAGAACAAAAGGATGAGATTGACATCGTATTAACTACTTGGCTCATTAATAAAATAACAAATTATAACTTTCTGAACAGGGCTAAAAGTCATGCAACTGCCAGATCAATTTATTACAAATACAATATTGATGTATTCCATTACCAGAAACTAAAATAGATGGCTTAACACAGGTCTGTGAATAGAGCAGAGCATATTTGCTACAAGAAACCTTTATCAGAAACAGATTTAAGACAAATTAAATCTCAGATCTATACTGATAAATCTCCCGGGTTTTCCCCTCTCAGCAGAGATGAAGTACGAATAGCATTTTTTCTCCTTCTGAGCAGTATGCTATGACAGAAGTATTGCTTTAAACACTGTGATTTAATCATGCTATTCAAACACAGACAGTGAAATAATCTTATACTCACTGATGCATTACTCTAACTGGAAAAAATTTCCTCGCATGCATGTTGAAGTAGGACAGACGTTTCAGGGCTCTTACCTGTGCAAGTCTTCGCTTTTCTGAGTTCTCTCTTTTCTCGCTATGCACTGTGTAGACCGGAGCACTCTGCACTGCAACAGCACCACAAGTTCGATAATCTTCCTCACTCTCCTATGCAACAAAACAGATTCAAATTCCTTCATTTATAATCATTATCTGCACATAATATGGTCCTCCATATTATGCATGCAGAAAGCATTCAAAATTATCTTGCCACAATCTATTACTGTCATGAAAATACCATCTGTAGTAAGAAAATCAAATTTAGCTATTCGTGAAGCCAAATTATCAACATCGTCATTTAAAAGAT
Source organism: Tetrao urogallus (assembly GCF_951394365.1). Taxonomy (NCBI): domain Eukaryota; kingdom Metazoa; phylum Chordata; class Aves; order Galliformes; family Phasianidae; genus Tetrao; species Tetrao urogallus. The sequence goes on along the minus strand of NC_136818.1, from coordinate 21,374,403 downwards.
GGATTGTTCAAGTCTCTAGGAAATATTTTTGAAAGTTTTCTTAAAATAGAATAAAATGTATTTTTAAAATGTTTCCTTCTCTCTACAGAAAAATCTCAAGCAGAAACAAAATCTTCAGTAGGAAAAGCAGCTGCAAAATGCCCAAAACGTCTTTTCTGATATTCCTGCAACGTTACTTTTGTAAAATGAAACTGTTCATTCATTTTTAAACATTGCAATTGTTCACATATCCTATGAAAGCCAGAGAACTACACCTTCTGAAATACATTGCACTGCAAGGCTCTTCCATCGCAAATTCTCAGCTTGAAGCAAAGGCTACAATTGTGATATCAAAGCAATCAACTTTATGAAAACATACATCCTGTTAATGCATCTTTGAAAACCTCTGTTGTTCTATGATAAAATATGCAAACAATAAAGAGATTATTCAGTGGATGCATAGAATGACAGATAGTTGCCAGAGGGCTCGTTATGAAAAATGTATTGTTGAACAAAGGGCTAAGCATATTTCAAAAGTCATTAAAAACACAAATCTCATGTGATTTGTTAAGTATGTGCTTCAAGCATACAGGAAGCAAGGTAAGAGTGTAGAAGTGTATTACGTACCTTATGTTTCAACTTACTCCTCACTTCTTTTATTCCTTGCCTTGCGTGATTTTTTGCCTAGAAAATTAAAAGGCCGCATGTAACTGTAGCCATGCAACACACTTTATGATGCCGCACTTATTGCGCCTATTTCCTTTTTTTACACGTGATGCTATAAAGGACAATTACCTGTTTCACAAATGTTGTGCGTGCCTTGTCAGGATATCTGATATATTCATGCTTTGTCAGTATATATAGGGCTCTTTCAGTACATGCGTGCCAATGCAGTGAAAACATACATGCTCAAAAATTCTCCGGTATTACGAAAGACAGGCTGAAAATGGCCTTTACTCATGCCTTTATTTGAAACGGTCCTTTAAATTTCAAAGGCTTTTTTAGCAGTAAGGCACATTGGAAAAATGTTAAGATTTTTCAAGATGACTGCTACAGTGTTCCAGTCTGGCAACTTGCAGGGCAACATCAATCTTAAGAGAAATGAAGTGATTTCATATGCAGATGGAGATTTTGCCCAGTGTTGCTGAACAGAATAGTGCTGCTATTTAGGGCAGAATTGTGTATGTATTAAAATAGGCAGCTAAGGATCACTGTTGCATAGAAAACAGAATCAAGAATGTTCTTCAATAGAGAAATGAATTATCAATACAGAATACCGTGTTCTTATGGGGAAAAAAAAAAAAAAAAAAAAAGAGAAAGAGGGAGGGAGAAAGACAGAGGGGGAAAAAAAAGGAGAGAAAGATAGGTGAGGGGAACAAAACAACAAAGAAAACTAAGCCTAATAGAAAGTGTGTTCTTCTTACGTGGATATAGCTCGTATAGGAAAAAGCCAGAAAAGTTTTCAAGGTTGTCTTGAAAATAGAACACTATAAAATATAGTTAGTGGCCAAAATATGCAGAAATCAACTATTTTTCTATTTTTTCAGTACATGGAAATTTGGATGAAAAAAAATCATCTTCTTGATTCAAGAGGTCGGAGAGTTGTTTTCATCTTTAAATCATACATCTACAAGCTCAGTAAGAGCACAGTGGGATGCCATGTAGCAGATGCTAACCTGAGAGCCACTTTAAACTTTCCAGCTCGCATTCACAGCTTTTGGATGCATTTAGGAGCAACTTTGTTCTAACTCTGAGGGATGGCACAAATCACATTGTTTACTCAAGGACAGTTATCTAGCAACTAGGACATGCATATGCCATTTCTCTGGTGGTAGGCTCCACAAAGTGCAAGTGTGTGAGAAAATACATGACAATACTGCAGGCACACAGATCCTCAAAAAATTTGCCAGCTCCCTGGAACGAACAGAAGATCGATTTGAAAAAATCTTATCAAGGACATTTAACAAAATTGAATCCTGGGATAAGATTGTGTAATCACAATCTAAGCTAATGAAAACCACAGAAGAATAATTTCCAGATAACCTGTTAATGAACCATTTCTTAAATTACGAATGAGTTCAAGATATGAAGTAGATTTATTTACCTGTTTCTCTCTTCATGACTGCTATTTTTTCAACCGATGTAAATTAAAAATTCTCTTTGAAAACTTTACTTAAAGTACACTGGTATAGACTGATCATCTGATTTATTCAGCACTACTTATTATGCATTCGACTAATGGAACATTTGGAAAAGGAAAAAAGAAGCCGAAAGTCTTTTCTCGTGTATTTAAAATCTAACCCCTAAATAGTTCCCATTTCATTTTAAACTACTGCTTTGCTTTGTTTTGTGGGATTTTTTCATGCTCGCTATACCTTAACAATTTATATGCTTTATTGTTTAGACAGGATTTTAAAACAAGATATTTTTAAGTTCAAAGCAATAAATCCAGCTAAGTGTGAGTATTCTGACAATTTTTAGAACAGCAGATGAAACAAAAGACAAAAGCGTTACTGATGCTTCACCATGTCTTTACAATAGGGCAGCACATACTGCCAAAGAGAAATCACATCTGTGTAAGACAGGACTCCATTTGTCCTGAACAACATTCTCAATTAAAAAGACTTGCTACCACATGTTAAAGCTATATGCTATATAACTACATACTGTGAGTCCATATTTACAATTAAATGTAACATTTATGAAATGTTTTAGACTCATGTCAACTTTGCAATGCATGACCTACGTCAGCAGACGACAGTGCAAACAAGGATTTCTATTTCCAGAGTCCATATTTTGATGACATTCTCACCATGAAAGAAAGACTTTACAGCTGTGCATCAATTTGTTAAGTGATATTCAAGTAAGTACTATGAATGTGACAACAGCACAGTGATTCTTCGAAAATGTCTGATTTTATGTATAACCTATCTGGGAGATACCAAATTAATTCTAAAAGCCAGTGCTCACTGAGAAAATGAATGAAGCTGAAAGTATTTGGCAGGCTGAAGTGTTTCTCTACAATATATTTATAAAACACTTAAGTTTTTAAGTATTCAGGAAGAATCAGAGATGATAGGTAGAGAAGGCATTTTTACATATAATTTATTTGAAATAGGTATCTTACAATTTTGTATGCTGTTTTCACAGCCGGAGTGGCTTTGGTCATTGCTGTGTTGATCAGTGCACCGCCTTTCTGCAACGAACAAAACATGGTATGTTAATAACATTTATGACCTAAGTTAAAAGTTAAGACAACAGGACAATTTGAGTGTGCTGAAAAGAATTAACAGCTTAAAGAGGCAAGAACAGCCACAGCTGTGTTCCTTCCACAGCCTACTGTCTGCAGACACACAAGGGTTACAGTACGTCATTATCAGAGCTGACGCTTTTATCAATGCATTCTAACAGGATGATGTATTGTCATTCTTTATTCACTGCTACCATATCAAAATCAATTCAGAAGTTACAGCTATTTATCTTGCGTTCCTACCCTAAATTATGTAACTTCAAAATACTTCAACTTGAAATAACTATCATGTTTAATCACCTAAGAATTCTATTTATCTAAAATAATATATTTGACTAATCCTGCAGAATAACAGGGTTGTACCAAGTATCTTCTGTTAGTCAAATTGCACAAACCCACATTGACTATATGCTGTTTACTAGAAGTGAGAAGCTTCATATCAAACTGTACTGAGTCTCACTCCCACAGTAAACATGTTATAATTATATGTTTTCTTTCCAAACAAACAAACTTTTTTATTATATACATATAAGGAAGAGGGCAAAGTTTTGAAGAAAGAAAGCTGTCAAGGATACATATTTTTATTTATTTTTATTTTTTTCCAAAAATCAATTACTTAACCAACAATATCTTTGTACCTTCACAGTATACATCCATTGCTGGTAAGATCTCGAATTTCCTGAAATAAAAATATATAAAAAAAAGAAAAAAACAAAATCAAACATATATTCAACATCTTAAATGTTTCAGCCCCCTTCAAAGTCCACACTAAAAATTCCCTTAGAGGATTATTCATTAATTTTGTTCTTTCCAGAGAGACAAAGAACTTAAAGAATATGTATATAGTAAGGGGAAAAAAAAAAAACTTATTTAATGTTTTCTGTTTTCTTTGTGAATTCCTACCTTTTCACATTGTTTTCTTCAATTCCAATTGAAGTGCAAAGAGAAATTAAAACTACAGAAGCATAACATACTGTTAAAAATTCTGAAAAGAAAACACCAAATTGAAGGAAAGAATATCTAAATGAATTGTGTTCAAGAATAATGATCCCACTGGGTAACCTTTCAAGTAAGACAATGACATGAAATGCAGATGGTTCCATCCCAAGGAAAAAACACTCGAGAAAAGTCTGAAGATTATGTCATCATCATGTACTTACGCATAGGAAAAATCACTGCAACATGCTAACTGTATCTACCTTTTTTTTCTATAGGGGAAAAAAGAATAACTATAAGGCAAGTGATAGCTATTGGTTTATGTAGAGCTACCATGCCACCAAGCGCAGGGTCAAATTCTATCAAGCTCTTGTTGAAGAAATGAATACTATTTCCAAAACATGCTTCCGCTGAACACCTATCCCCACTCTGTGTGAGTTTTAGAGGAGATGAATCACTTGAATACTCTGGTACTGTGAGTTACCGCAACCAAGACATTTGTGTTGACATGATGAAATTTTGGAGACTGGCAGTTTCTCAAGGAGCATATTGATATATCTGTGATGATACAGACTTCTAAAATGACATCACAAAACTTTAGCTTTGCAATAAATTAATTACGTAAAGCGTAAAATTGGTAGATTTATTGCATGAGCTAATGGAAAACCAAATCACACTCAGTTCCTAAAATGTGACTGAGAACTAACTGAATAAGAGGCATTCTCAAGTTTCTTTGCCAAGTGAGGTGGAGAAACTGAACTGTGTGCAGTTGTACCAAGCAGTACAGCTTTCACCCATGACACTAAAATCCACATAAGCCATTTTGACACAGAGAGACTCTCAGGAAGGATAGCATGAGTGAAAGCAAAACAGGCTTAGAAATGAGAGAAATCGATGATTATTGTGATCTAAACTCCATTACGAATGTCAAAGAGAAACCAAAAGCAAACACTACTAAGTTTTTACTTCTTCTGTTTGGCTCCCTGGAACTACCAGGGAAGGTAGTGTGAAAAAGCATGCAATATGAGAATGAGAAGATGTGAGCATAAAAAAGATGGCTATTGAATGTCTTTTCACATTTAGGGCAATAAAATTTGATCAGCATACAGAAACAAATTATTTATAAAAATATTTTCCAATTTCCGGTATAATTTTCTCTATTGATTTAGTTATGGTGGCATATGTGGGAAAATGAAAACTGAAAAAAAAACTTTTCCATTTGAATGTGCAATTTTAAAATTACACTTTCTCTAAAATGCATTCAACTCTCCTTCTGACAGCTTATAGCTCTCTAAAGTTCTATGAATTTCCTGAAGACTGGGTGTCATCTATGGGCCTTTTTTGTTGGTGTTAGTGGTGGTTGGTTGATTTGTTTTTCTGGTGTTTTTTTTTGTTTTGTTTTGTTTTGTTTGTATGTTTAAAACTTTGGACCATTTGATAAGATGCATGGGATTCAACTCTGTGAAAAGATCATAGTTCTACGCCATTAGCGTCAAAAATGTCACCTTCAATTGCATACATATTGTTAGCCCTGCACTTCATAATGATAATGAGACAGCAGTTATGTAAATACTGAATGTATGCCCTAAGCAATTTGTCCACAACCTGGCAATATACAGCTCAAGAGACTTGAAAAGTCACCACACAGTGCAATCCAAGTGAGAAGGGCTCCTACGGCCGAACACTCCTGCCCAGATGAGACGTGGTTCACAAGCTGCAGTACATGGCCAAAAATCAAACTTTCTCTCTGCTCTAATGGAGTTTTATTGAGGACTCTTGACACTTAACTGCAGTGAGCAAACAGACTAAATACTGACATTACCTATCTTACTAACAGATACTCAATGGCTAAAATTTGTTTACATAGTAGCATAAGCTATGCTGCATTGACAGAAAGGAAGCAAATCTCTGTTTAATTTAATCACACTTTAATCATGGAAAAAAAACCAACCGTGCTAAACCATATAGCACAAGACTCAGAGGGAGGGAGAAGGCAGTGAAAACCTTTTAAAGGACACGTACCCTGAGTGTAATGAGGGCATTTTGCAGAAGGTGAGGCTGGCTCTGAACTAATATACCATCTCATGCTCTCTGCCCTGGGAACATGCCCCTGTAAGAGTGGTCCTGCAAAGAAAGCCCATCCGTCGCTACCATCTGCAACTCAATGGATTTGGTAGAGCCTCCATTTATCAAGGAAGCTTCTACTTTGCTTTCATAAGATAGTGCTCATGCTGTCATGCATGTTGTGATCCAAAGATTTTGAAAGCAGATATAGTGCCTCAAAAAGAAATACAGCAGATAGGGTATATAAATGTCTAACAGGGAGCCATGCAATAATCCTGCAATAATCAGAAATTGATTCAGCACACGATCTTCTATATTGGTTAACTTTGTAAGCTGATGAATGTGAAAGCGTTAAAATAACTGTCAGTGAACACAACCGTTGGAAACATCACCAGGAAAAATACTTTTTTAATGAAGAAGGCAAGTATTTCTATATTTCTTCTCAGATGATATACAGTTGTTCAATATCAAGGTTCAATTTCTTTTTCTTCAGTAGTACATTTGCTAGAGATAATTGACTTATCTAAACAAAAAACCACTGCTTTTTGCACTGCAGAAATAATTTGATGTGAAAAAGTTGGGTAAGTTTTTTAAAACCTAACTATCCAGAACACAATCAGCAGCACAAAGATGAAGATTGTTTTTAAGAAGTTAGCAAAGAATTTAACAGGTAGTATAAATGTGCAGACAAAATGCAACTGACATAGTGACACATTTGATCACATCTTAAAACCTAAGTATTGTTTTACTGGATTAAAACAAAATATCCTCTTTTGTTATATTGACACAACTAGATGCATACTATTATTCGTCCCAGCAGTCAATCGTTGAAGGCTAAAACCTTTCAGGAATGAATGGAAATGTTGAAACAGTACAAACATTAATGACTTCTAAAATGTATAAGGGCATCATGTTAAACAGCTCTCAGAGAAAAAGCATCAAGTAAAACGCTTTAATTCTGTACCTCCACAAAATCCTCCTGTTGTGATTTCTTCTTCAAAGACATCAGAGAATCCCCTTCCTGCATTTAATTTTGATAGTCGACCATCAATAAACTAAAACAAAAAAAAAAAAACAAAAAAATCACACTTGGTTGGTCCTTATATTTCTTTACAATGCTATAATGGTATGTATGTATGTTATGATGGAATTTCTATCTTCAAGATAACATATGGCCTACGGATAATACATAATTTTATATGGACTTTTCAACCAAGAACAGCAGAAATGTCAAAATACTGTAAAAAATATCAATATCACTTACTTCCTTTGAATTTCTGCTACTTTTATTTATATTGAGTAAATTACATGTACAATTTACAAAAACAATTTGTAAAATTTTACAGCCAGTGAACTTATAACAGTTTGTTCAGAGTTACTTTCAATTGCTTTCAAGCTCTTCTTGCTTTCCTAATGGCATTAAAAAGTTTTAGCATATGTTTATGATAACTCTGTATTATCATAATCAATTAAAGACAGACAAGAATTCCTTGATTTATGTTGGAAGTCTTAAGGTTACCCCTTATCGTAAACAGAAAATGATAAACAAACCTCCCTTTCAGCTTTGCACATCAATGGGTCCAAAGTAAAGCTAGTTGAAGTACATGGAACAAACAGCTGGACACATTTCACCACATGAACTTCAAAGAAATGATAATCTACAGTGTCTAATCAAGCCCCATTAAAAATCCAATGGATATGTTTTACAGGAAGTAACCTTATGAGGACAGTAAGTGTGGGGACATCATAGAAAACTGCCTGTACTGAAAGAGAAGAGAATCACTGTGGCTTGTTTTCAGAAATGGTGGCATAGCAGCACAGATTTGATCAGCAGTGTGCAAACTAACTTGAAGGACGTTTCACTCAAGTGCAAAAATGAAGTGGGGCATGATGCCAAGGCAGACTCTCCATCTGACTGAGCACAGTTCAGATTGACACCATGGGATCTTTAAGTTCTAACACAAGTAACACCTATTTAGTTGCAACTACAGGTACATATTGCAATAATCATCCCTATGTACAGGTTGCAGTTGCATGAGTATGTGAATTTGAATCTATCTCTATGGATATATAAAGAATGAAATGATTCAAATAGATCAGAAAGAGTCAAAAGAAGATAAGTAATGATTAAACCTCTCAGAAGAAATGAATACATTGTTTTGAGGAATTAACAAGCTTCAAAGAATATTTTTAAGGGTTCAAAATTCCTTTCAGGAACAGCCCCTCCTTATTTTTTTTGAAAAGGCTAACTCAAAACTGAGAGATAAAGGGAGAAAACACTTTCCTAATTACACACAGTTTGCCTCCTAACAAGAAATATGAGTTATTCACTGTTACTAAATGGTACATAGGAATTGACCAAAATTAATTGTTTGGTTATGTCATATATTACTACAGATTATCCAAACAATGTCAATGACAATCTAATGCTTGTCAATATCTTCATGAAACAAATTACATTCTAAGAATAGAAAAATTCCAGCAGCAATAATGAGACAAGCACAAAGATAAGCAGTCCTTTTTCTCTTCTGTCTCAACTCCTTGTTTTTTCATTTAACTCCAAGTTGGCGTTTTTCCAAACAGGTTGGGTTCATGGTCATACCTCTTTGGGATCACTGGATTATTTCACAGTGAGAAGAGAGATAAGAACATCTTTAGCTACTGCTGAGAAAAAAAAAAAAGAAAAAGAAAAAACAGCCATACTTTGAACTGTAAGGCATTATCTCTTTGGGGAAAGTTATGAGTTCATTCCATACCATGGACTAGCAAAAGATTTATGGACATACTCAACATTTGGTAAAATTCTATCAACAGCAGGCTGAGACACTGGCTGAATTTTAGTTTTTAGAAGATTAGTTCAATTGAGTATTAAATGCAAATATTGAAAAATAGATCTGTCCAAATAAACAAAAAAAAACCAAACACCAACCCCTGAAATTATTTAAAGGAAGTGATAATATTACTAACTGTATTAGCAATCAATACTTTCGAGTCATTTACTATTATGAGTTGCATTTAAATTACTAAATGAAAAAAATAGCATTTGGAACCATGCATGCCTTATATCACATTCTTCTCTCGTTTTAAAAGCCACAGTCCCTGGAAAATCAGCTCAAGTAATGCATTCTCTTACAGAGACTACCACTTTTAATGAAAAATGCTAACTCTGATGCTACTCTTGGATTTTATAGGACTAAAGAGAACTTCAGACTCCTTAAATGTTTTTGAATTCTAAAAGTAAAGGACAGACTGTATGAAACTGTGAAGGTTTCATACTGCTATAGAGGGAAGACAGAGGATGCTATACGTCAGTCAAACGCATACATATAAATAAATGTAGGGAGCAGTAAAAATTCCAAGTGAATCAACAGTTACTAAGAACAAGAACTTAGTGGAGCAAAGAATTTCCAAACAATAGCAGCTCAAAGTATATTATTCATACAATTATATTGTTTAACAAAGTATTCTAACATTAGTATTCATGCTAATTCTAGGAATGAATTAATAGTTTCCCCGGACACTTGAACTATTTGACACATGCTACTACTAATTCCTTACGCTTGAAGACAGAAATACAGCAGAAGCAAGTAACAGTACAACTCCTCGAAAAACAAAGGAAGCTGGAAATGATCCTAACGTGATTTCCTGGTAATTTGATGAACTTCCAAGAAGAATAGAGGTGGAGGGGAGAGAGAAGATTAAAAAAAAAAAAAAAATACCCCCCCCCAAAACAAATGAACAAAAACAACAATAAAAAGAACCCACAGCAACAAACGACATGAGTTAAGCTTACTTATCAGTCAACACAAAAAGCACCCAAACATATTTTACACACCCATTTTCTGCTTCTAAAATATTATTTACTGCTTAACAATTAGTCATTTTCAGGAACATAATAGAAACAGTTTATTCTGTTGAAAAGAACCTTTAAAACAGCTCATTTTCAGTGGGAAAAGCTATAAAAGATGCAGCTGGGCTGAGGATTAGCTGAAGTGGGAGTAACAATCGCAACAAAGAGAAAGAAAAAAAATGTTTACTATTAAACCACACACATCATCAAAATTGTTACTATTTCCTAATCCTTTGTAATATATTATTTCCTTTAGTGTGAATAAAATTAAAAACTAGCTATAAACAATCAACTGATTATTTTTACTTGAGCATATTAAAACATAATGAGTAATTTCAGAGCCACACCGACAAGCCCATACTTTCAGTGAAGTTAAACCTTTTCCCTACAACTGAAGACCTATCATCCCTACATAAATCTTTACTACAGACATTAACTACTGATTAGCAACAAGCATTTCTTTGAAAAATCAGGAAATCCTATATATAATTAATTTCTCTTATCTATTACGGTAATCTACCTTCACAGGGGTCCATTAGATTACTTCACAATGAATTCTCATGCCTTAATCATTCCAGATATTTGCAGGAAAATAACTACTTTGAGTCTCAGGTTTTCCTTAATCAGTTACAGTATGCTTCCTACAATATTGTTCTGCCCCTATGACTTGGGTTGGCAACATTCTCTGTATGCCTACTTCAGAAACCCTAGAAATGAAAGCTGTAATTACAGTATGAATTCAGTTTTAAATAAAATGCTACTGAAGTCCAATTTAAGCGAGCACTTAGTTCAGATCTTTGGTCATGAGCTGAAGAAGCTGAAAATGAAGTTCCACCATTAAGCTGGGAGATCCACAATTTCTGTTGCCTACATGAGTTGCTGACTGGCTCTGAACAAGTGCTGCCCCAGTTCTGCACCCTGGAGTTATTTTCCCTTTTTTTTTTCCCCACTCTTTTTTAAACCATAAATGAAGTCTTAATAATAGAATAAAACTAGGATGACTTCCTGTACACAAACACTTCTATTTTATCCTGGAGTTTGATAAGACGACAGAAAGGGATATATATTTAAATAGGGATGCATTTCCAAAGCAAATAATTCAATTTGGGTCTTTTACCATCTCATACCTGTTTAAACAGCTGAAGGTTAACAGCAGTTTCCAGGAACTGTTTAGTAGTACTGGAACGATGCTTCACAAAACTATTCTCACAGAAAGTTATAGGTTCTCCCTAGAAGAGTTTAAATGGAAAACATTGGATGTTAACTACAGTATACAAAGATGTTGATTTAAGATCTCACTAAATATGCATAAAATAAAAAAACAACAACACAGACAACAGCAAAGAAATCTTCATACATTTTAAATAGCTCTCAGAACACATGTTGCAGTTGAACCTTTTATTTATGAAACTTTAACGCTAGTCTACAAAAAACACATAGCAAGGAAAAGGCAAGTGGTTTACAGTTGGCTCATATTACCTCTAAACTACTCTCCGTTAAATATTTCAAAAAAGTGGTTCAAAGTTTGAGGGATAGCAGGTCCTTTGCTTTGAATAGTTCAACAGTCATTACTCTCATTTAACAGGAAAATATTGCAATAAATTTAAATTTATTTTGACATTATTTCCACTATAACAAAAGTCGCAAGCATTGGCTTTCAGAAAAAAATCTAAATGGACCAGATTAACATTTCGTAAAATAAAACATGATCGCAACACAAGGAAAGCATATAGTCCATAGTTTACCAAGCACTCTACAAAAAAAAAAAATAAAAAAATTAATGATGGAAAAATAAACAAGTACTCATTGAAAATGAAGTATCTGTTGAAATCTTATTAACTGTAAACAGCACCCATTCGAAAATAAAGATTCTTTAGAAACAGTTGAAGTGGCTCCTATGTTATCCCTTAATTAGATTTATAATTTGCTATCCACAGAGCGCACAGAGCACTGGAAGTTACTGACAGGCATTCTCTCAAATTGTTACTCTTTTCAATACTTTGCGATAAATATTTGAAGCTGTTAGATTTAAATGAATAGTAATACATACACTAAGAAATTTGTGTGGCGATAAAGGCATTAAGTGATTTCATCACAAATCCAAGAGGCCTCCCATCCAAGTATGCAGAACAAAGAAGTCATCAGTTCAGGAATGATTAGCAAGATGAAAAATTGGAGTTCAACAAAGTTATGTACCTAAATCTGACTCTATGATGATTTACTACCCAAAAAACTAAATATCCACGATGGACTAAGACACCTCAGCCACTCAAAAGAAAAAAGAGTTCAAAGGCACCTCCTTATATTGATCTTCCTGACAATAAAATAGAAGTTCTGTCAGGCTCCAACTGTTAGCCACTTTGAAGACAAATGTATTCATGCCCATGACCACCACTGCTTTCCACCCCATACCCTGGTTAATTGTAATCACACATGATACTTCATACATTTTCCTGCCTTCCTGGGACCTTCCATGATTCTAGAATACAACAGGGTATTCTCGGCACGTGACCTTTGTGAGTTTGTCAGAGTAGCTCTAAATCACTTTCAAATGCTTTTTTATATCTTGCATTTTCTTTTTAAATGATGTAAGAATGATTCAACGAAATCTAGCAGTAAAACCATCCTCAGGTCCTTTTAAAATCCTATTCTAATCCTATGAAAAGCTTCCCTCTTTTTCAATTTGCAGGGGCATGTTGCCACAGGTGAAATCAAATTCTGGATATCTTACCACAGCACTTAAATTGAAAGTATTGAGAAGCTGTAGAGAGGTTCAATCCTACTCAGAAAGGCATGTAAGTTCATGCTTAACTTGCTTTTAAGCTTTATGTTCTGACATCTTTAAAGAAACACTGATTTTAGAAAAAAAATCTCCCAGGAAGAGTTAGAAGCAATATTTAAGCAAATTTACTTAACACAATCCTTTCCCTTTCACAGAGTACCTGGCGTGAAATGATACACAAAACCATCTCCATCACATCTCCAAGATGAGCATTCCAGTTACTCCACCTACTGCTTCCCCAGAGATAACTGGTGAACACTGTACACGTGCAGGACATGCTGAATCTGTCAAAGAGCTTGAACTGTTTGTGGCACTTTAAATAGCACTGCCTTCCTGACCCACTTTGCATTAGCTTTTCTTGAGCTCCTGAAGACTCTTGTCTTAGGAAGATGACCTCAAGCTACTTAGCAAATTCAAAGTGCTTCAAAACAAATGAAACAGTCTCCAGTGAGATATGGTGGTACAAGACATGGTGTTCCTGAGGGCAGACTCTCTTCTCAGTTCTGTTGTTCTTCCAAAAAAATTTCAAGGCAGCAAATTAGAAAAAGGATCCTTATTTATTTATTTCTTTACACAACAAATGATTTATGAAAATACAGAGGCTATGTGGGAGTGCAGAATTGACTTGGTGATGACTCACAACAGATTATGAAACCTTAAATTTAGAACCAAAGAAAGAAAAGGATATTATTTTCAAGGCATGCTCTTTAGAAAAATTAAGAGTAAGCAAAGCCTTTACTGCTACTTTCCCCAGAGTTGTGGGAAAGACAGAAAGGAGAGGTTATCTCCCAGTAAAAGAGAAAACAATCCTGCTCTTGCCTTCATATCAGCCTAGGAAGAGAGAGCAGCGAGAGTTCTCCTTGGCAGCAACTCTCCAGCCTGAGCCATGTAGCAGAACACCAGGAAATGGCAGTTCAACACACATTTTTAATGTATAGCTGTGCTAGTCTCCTAAATATTTCTCTTTATCAGTGGATACATCAGATATTTAGTAAGCACTCATGCATTGGTGCATTTATTGCCTCATCAATAAGGTTCAGAAAAAGAATAGCCAAGGCTGAAAATGTATTTATATCTAATTTGGTTCAGATCCAAAAGCAATCCAATTATTGCAATCTACTGATAGTAAGGTTGCTCTAAAAACTTGATTTGATAGGTACAAAGCTCCTACCAATTCATCACTTTAAAGGGAAAAAAAATCTCTTGAAACCTGTAGAAATTTCAGATTTCAGTTTTAGATTATCTGCTGCAACTTTATTGAAATCTCATTAAATATCAAATTGTTATAGCAAACTGTTAACACTTATTTCTTTCATTTGTTTCATACTCTGAATAAATACATTGTTTTCCTAATAAAGATTTGCCAAATCTTCAAGATTGTTACTCTAATCCTGAGAGGTTTAGGATTGCTATTTAAAAATGAAGCTATTAATCTAATATAAACAAAAAAGCTCCAGAAGTTTTTGGACATGAAGCATGTAACATTCATGTTTCTGCAAATACAGCTGGGTACTGTTAGAAACTCTGAGTTTTGTAAGAATGCACCACTGATATTTAACTACTTCAGCATCAAATGGCCCCTTCCGTATTGATCTACAATGTACTTTCAAAACCAGTTCGATCAAAACCCAGTAGGGACTCCATACTGAAAAGTAGACAGCTAATACTCAGACCAAACAGACCAAACAGCCTATGCCCAAACAAGATATGTGTCCTTTTAACAACAGTTGCTATAGAATTTTCTTCCCCTTTCATAGCTTGCCACACACAGCAGGCATTTTTCACTCCAAGCTACATTTGCAGTTTAAGAAAGCTACTTATGCTGACCACAACAGAATGGGAAAGTAGTGATCTAAAACTGTGCAAGGGTTTTAAAAGGAAAGTTAGTGTAGATTAGAAGGTACGTTTAGCAAGATGTACTCGCTAACTGTTTGAGGACTGTTTCAAGTTTCAATTTCAACTGTTTGAGGAAACGTTCATATCTTTTTAGAACAAGGTGACTGTTTATATTATTGCTATAATATATATACATGTCAACTCTTGCTTAATATAAAATGAGTATATAAGGTAAGTAAATATTCCTCAGCGTTGTATCATTTATCAAAAAAAGTCCATTTTTAAACATCATTCTGACTGTCATATGAAAATTCCTTTGTTTAAAATCAAAGAAGTAAAAAGATGAAATTTCAGTTGTTGGCCTGACAGTTAACCATCCAGAAAATAACTGAGTATGACTTAACTATATGTTCTACTCATGAAGGTACCATTTAAAATTACAAACAAATTACTGCAAGATTTGCCCATTTCTTGCCATCAAAGATTCAGAAGAGCTGGCATTTCTTGAAATTACAATTAGGCCTTTCTAACACTGCTATTAACATCTATGTTCAATAAAGAACCACTACAACAGTATGGCTTTTAACATGAAAAAAAGGTTCTTAGAGAAGGGACAATGAAGAGACATAACAGGCTTAACACAGGATGGTTCGGTATTTAAACACAAGCTACATTCTGTCATTTTACTACTCTCCATTTCTCTACTGTAATTTTTATGCCTAACCTGGGGAAAAGGCAAACAAATCAATGCCCATTTTTCAAGGTAGTTGTGTCCTCAAAAGAAGATTTCATTTTGAAATTCGAATATAAGCAACTATTGCTTAAGCATTCTCACACATTCAGGAGCACTCTGAATTTTAAAATATCCTTTAGTTCCCCTAACATAACACTTCATTGCATCATTCTAATTTCTATCATTTTAAATAAAATACCTGGGTCTGTTTGGAAGTTAATATAACTACTTAAAGTGTACTTAAAAATGTGCAGGCTAAAGCACTTGAAAAAGCATTCAAATAAAGCAAGGTCTGACAGGCTGCGCTATCTCCAATATGGAGGCTATCCCATCCCCTTAGAATGCCAATCAGACTATGAGCTCTTGCTGGCAAGAATTCCAAATCATGCCATTAGCCTTTGCTCTTCTTTTCCTAATTTCTGATGAATGATGTTATAATCATCATAACTTAAAACAAAGATATGCTGAGTTTATTTCTTTTGGTTTAACATTAATAGCTTTGATGATTTTTTCCCCCAAACCTGGAGATGATTTTCTTGAATGACTATCTTTTGTTGGCTAATTCTTGAAGAAAAGCCAATTCTTCAAAAGCAGAAAATAACTTATTGTTGCTTATAACACCTAGTTTTCAAACAGGCACGTCTCCAAGAAGATTTGTTTCTTTGAAATACATTTGAAATGTATTTGTCTTGTCATGATGGACTACATTTTTCTTGTTTAAATCATACCTATAATTCTTCCTGATGTTTGCTAGTTTAAGCAAAGCCGGAAAGCCGGTTTCTCCTTTTCCCAATGATAAAAGTTCTCTTTTATTATTCATTATTATTTTTCCTCTTCTAACCCCAAAATCTCACCTACCTTTTTCTTTCTAGATACAGTCAGTGAAATGCTGCATTTTAAAGATTTTTTTTTTTTTTTAACACCACTCACTGTTTTGTTATCTTTGACTATATTGCATATATTTAATGGAGAAAAAAAAAAAATCTAGTCTTTGCTTATTAACTACAAAGTTTGCATAAGTTCATGTTTAAAGTTCATTTTCCCTGGCCACCATAGCATTGCTAAAATTGCTAAAATGTTTGATTGGTGTGGTTTACACCTGCAAGGCTGTCTGAAAAATACCTAGGAAGAATATGTGAAGTAAAATAGCTGGAAAGGAATACAATATTGCACATGCACTGATTGATAAAGTGAAACAAACAGCATAATTATAATCTTTGTATTTAACTTCCACCTTCGCATGTTCTGAAACACAAAATATTATTTTGTAATAAATTCCCAAATGTTGGACTACCTAAAGAAAATAAGAGCAACAAAAAGTTCAAGTAACGACTAAACAAAATAAAAATAATTTCTATATGTACATGCATCTACATGGTTTAAGGACACCTCACAACACTCTGATCTTTGAAATGTCACAGTGGGGGCAGACTCTTGGAACCAAAATTGTTCATGGTTGCTGACATTAGAGATCACACAATGGCTACTACTGCAACCTCTAGCTGGGCTAGCGCAGCAAGACACTGATATTTCACTGAGGAGATTTTCTTTTGAATACATAGAAATTTCTCAAATAAGGAAGCCAATAAAGATAAAAATCGGTTTTATTTTCTTTTTCTCTTCCTTATCAAAATCTTGGAATCGTGATGGGATATTAAAACCAGTAATAAAAGCAATATTTTCAGACAATCCTCAACAATCACACATGAAGTGGATTCCCTCAGAATTAAGGTAAATCAGAAAATGGTCTTCAGCTATTGTAGACATTTAGTAGTCAACACTAAAATAAATAATATGAATAATAATAAAGAATCACATAAAGCTAGACATGCACACTGTGGATGCCAGGTCCTTATCACCAACTGTACTGACGTGCTCTACAGATCCACTCCTATTATGCAATAGTTGCTAAAGTAAATCACAACATATTATAAAAAATAATTTTGGCAGTTAGATTTGACTGATTTATCTTTTTTTAATGCAGTGTCACAATTAAATCACACAAAACATATTTCTGCTTTACTTGAAAACTTTACTGGATTGATATTTTTCTTATCATTTATTACAGACACAAAAAAAATTATTATCACCTATATCCATTGCACGTCATGTTTCCTGCCAGTATTCAAGTAGTCAAATTTTCCATATGGTCTTTTGGAGTCCCATGAACTCCTTTCAAGACCCCTGAAGCTTCCCGTTTTCCCTTTCACCAATCACATTATTTTCAATAATTGCTAGACGTTTGTTCAAGACATATTGCTACACCAAGTAGAATCTGTCCTATGCTGAAAACAAACAGTTGCACAGAATGAGTGTTCAGTGTGATGAATAGCGTTTGGAATGAAGAGAAGTGTTGGATGAGTACAGACACTATCAAAGCTGTTCTTTACTCAAAGTGAATATTAATGACAGTTGTTTCATGTTTCAAGTTAAAATCATACAGAACACCCTGCTGCAAATAAAGTAGTTCACTTGAACATACTTTTAAACTTATAGGCAAGTGATAACCATCCAAACATTATTTTACTTTTCATTAGGATGCTTATGATCCTAAAAAATGGTATCCTAAAGCCTCCCATTTCTTTATTCTGAAAATACAACAAGTTTATTTACAGCAAAAGTATTTCAAAATTATCTAGAAAATATTTTGAGTATATCCCTCACAAAGTTTTGGTGAGAATATTACTTGTGCCCTAAAAGAGTATAAATAAACTCTGAGTTAGATTTTCTTCATTAGATCCAGCATGACAGACTCCAAGACAAATATTTTCTTTGCAATAACAATTCACATGTCCTGAGTCTCATGACAAATGCTCCCAATACAGTCAAATGAGACTGGATTTCTTGAACCTTCTAATTTACAAGGCACTAATCTTAGTTCAAAAGGCTCATGTAAAATGAGCTGAACTATCACAGAACAGCTCCTTTTAGTCTCTACTAGTCTGGAGCAAGTTCAGCTCTTAGTAAGTTTTCCTATCTCAAACATTCCGTAAAAAACTATATTAGTTAATACAGTGTGAACATAGCCCAATTTTATTTTATTTTTAAATTTTTTTTTTTTAATATATATACACTTGGTCTTTGGAGAAGTTGATGCCAATCTAAGATATGCTGACACTTGCCAGCATACAAATATTAAAAAAAATAAACAGGCCACAACAATTTCATAAATATCTTCTCTTACATGGAGTTGTTGAGCTAAAAAAAAAATTAATTAATTAATACTCAAAAAAAAGATGCAGAAACAAAGATAGTAAAGGTCATTTAGACATGCGTGTCAAGAGAAGTGATGTATGATGCACTACTTCCAATACAATGCAAATACAGACATCTCAGGTACAGCAAGAGGAAAATTAAAACAAAATGGAAAGCAGAATTCAATGGAGATGCTAATCAGAATGCTGAAGAACTCACGTTCTATTCAACAAACTCACCATAAAGGACTGACTCCATCCTGTTTATGATCAGAACTAAGGTTAAAAACATCAGCCACACTGACATCATTTTGCTTGGATATACTGACTGTAGTTTAAGACAATTTTTGATGTAATTTCTTGTAACATAAGCTGACAGTGACCAATGTCTTAATCTTTGGACTAAGGGACAAATTAGATTACCCCTTCCTGCGCAATGCTAAGTAGTGCCAATATGGAATAAACTGTGTCTGTTTTGTAGAAAACATCTATTTTCATGTAATTCACACCGCACTGTTCTTCAGCAGTTCTGAAAACAGGTAGAATAATTGAAGTATCATACGCAAACTGAGTTTTCATATAAAAAGAAAAATATAATGTCTGTCAAACAGAAATACTTACACTAAACCCTTAAACGCTTTCACATGGGTCACTTTTTAATCCCAATAGTTGTCTAAAACTTATTAGTGGCATAGTCAGCAAGGCATGGCAATAAAGACTACGTGAAAGAGAACCACTTGGGTAGGAGGCAGACCCTATTTAATGCCTTAAAAACGATGGATTTTTCACCTGCCAAATCTCAGTATTTGTCTGAATCATTCTGAACTTAGTCCAGCCTTGATAAAAAACAAACAACAGTAGAAAAGCCATGTTCTGAGACGTTGATTCAGTCACTGTTGATGCACTTTTATCAGATGGATGGAGTTTGTAAATATCACAGGAAAGTAATTCGAAATTAATCCACATGTTGTTCCTGATAAATAATTTTACCATCAAAAAGACTCAATATGTGCCACCTACATATACCAGAAGGATGAAAGCCTGAAATACGTTAGCCATCAAAACTTCAGAAATACAATTTCTGAAGCACTCATGGGATGACCTGAGTCTTCCTTTGTACTATCTTCTCAGTGGAATCAAGGTAAGTATATAAATGCAGAGATACACGTTTGAATCTTCATATCTGGCATCTGCTAGACAATAAAGAACTTCTGGACTCAAACACAGCAAAGTATATGGACCTGTACAGTGAAAAATGACTGAGTCTCTGAAAGGCAGTCTTTTCAGTTCTTCAGTACATTAAAAAGGTGAGCTGTAAACACTTTCGTTAGTATAATCAAATTTCATACTAAATAAGTTACAGAAGTTGCGCGAATAAAGTCGACTCTGAACAAGCATTCATTTTTCAGTTCAATTCACCATTAGGAAATAGTATTGTCCTCTGAATTGCCAACTTATTCTGAGCTCAGAGTAAGGCTTAAAACAGTTGGTTTGAAATGTTCCAGATTGGGATAATATTTCACCATTTCCTTTGCAAAAGAATGAGCTTGTGCTCTTGTAAGTTAATGGAATAAAAAAGTTGTCTTACTGGTTTGTATCTCAGTGCATCTCTGTAGGATCCAAACAGTGATGCCTGTGCCCGAAGAAACGCCTTGGCTACTCCGTCACCCGTAGCTGTAGACTGCTTTTTCAGTTTATTTTTCAAGGCCGAGACCTGCATGACAGAGTAGAGCAGTTAAATTAACACCTCAGAAATTGGTACAGTGAGGTACGAACCCAATCAGCAGGCAAACCATGGTGTCTACAGGTCAGCCAAAAATTCATCCTCTTCCTTGATAGCTTATCTTTTTAACTGCAAAGAGCACCTGCTGGTCTGTTAATTGAAATGAAGGCAGGGGATGATGGTAGAGTGCTAATGCAAATTGGTTATGCTCTCTTTTTTCCCAAGGCCTCTTGACATAAATAAGCTTAATTATTTTACAGTAAACTGCATGTGAGCCACTTTTCTGCAGATCTTTTTCAATCATAAATCTTGTCTTCTCATTTTGAATAAAGACTGTGAGGTTTTTCTTAATTTATATTTCAAAGGTTTGTTTTAAGGACTCCCAATGCTCACTTGCAATTCAGTTATTGAGTTGTTTTACTTTAAAATATCAAATTACTACCTTACATCATTTCTCATGCACCGTAGGAGTAGCTGCTACCAGCATCTAACAATGGGAAAGGTTTGCATAAATTCAGTGGTATATTGTCTTTTGAATTGTTCTTGAAAATAAAATGCGTGAAGGGGGGGGGGGGGGGGGGGAAGATAACTCTGACAATGCACTTGTAGCTTTAAAAAAAAAAAGAAAAGGAAGAAAAAGAAAAAATTCATATTTATTTTTGTGCTTGACTTTTTTTTTTTTTTCTTTCTTAAGAAGATCTATCTTTTCTTAGTATAGATGGCCATTACTTGGAAAAATTACAGAAAAAAATATTCTATCGATCTGGAATTGTTGCAATACTCTTTAAAGGTATGTGGAATTACACCCAATTATAGTTTTAATTTCCTAATTACAACCATGAGGGATATCTGAAGAAATAAGCCAACTTCAATTATGCTGTGAATACAAGTTCCTGCCTCTCTTTGTATTTTGACGCAACTGTAACAGCAATATTTATGTCATTAAATTCTACACAAAGTAACACATATACTTACTCTTTAACCAGAACATTATGAGCACATACCATCAGCAAAACATCTTTCATTCTTTGAGAAATGTATGCAAGAATGAATATCTTTTTGTTTCTTTATGCAAGCAGTCACGACTGTTCTTGTAGATGATGATTATAATTGAAGTGTCAACCTAATTAACAACTAAACTTTGAATAATGCTAATGAGAACTGAACATGGCATCAGAGAAAAGACCGGCTCTACAGGTGATAAACCTTCACAGTAGTGACATTTTCCAGTGTAAAGTCACAGTTACTGTGATCTGATCAAAGAGAGAGACCCCCATTGGGTCCAATTATAACTATAGTTTTGAAAAAAGAATTACTGAGTTATGATGTTCATAATCTATGCAGAAAGGCCTTTACAGTATAGGTCTTTTCCCTATAGCTGTGATCTTTTCAATTTATATCCAAGCTCCACAGATCTAGATAAAAGTTTAGAGCCCGCTTCATTTAGCCCATGGAAAGCATACACCAAGACTCATTTATGTTTTTCCCTTACACCTCAAAAGAAATTAAAAAAAAAAAAGAAAGAGTACAGTTCTTAGTACAAAATCAATTAGGAAGGTCAAGGTTGGAAAAACAAATGCATGTATTTTCTTTTTTTCAGGCAATATTGTTATATTAAAATTGTTAAAAATTAGATTTAATTCCGGCGCAAATAAATGAGAAATATACTTTTTTGAAGGGAAATCTACCCATCAGTGGTAGCTCAGTTTCACCAAAAGCAGAGAAAAGAATTCTCAGCCTTAGAGCACAAAGCATGCTTAAATTTGTGAAAATTTCCTTTTCCCTCTACTTTCTTGGAAATCTACACTATGCTAAATTATAACTTGCATACACTGATGCGAACACACGCATGTAGTGTCACCAACAAGCAGTACATTACCTGTGTCAGTAAAGAATCTTCTAATGGATCAGTATTAATGGAAACAGCAAAAATAAAGCAGTCAGTTAGAAAACAGACATCACTCCAACTTGTGTGAGATCACTTGTTTCTATGTTCATCAGCATTTAGTGCCTTTCCCTCCAGATGGATAAACAGTTGAACACTCCTCGTGTCATTCTTGGAGGCAGGGGCACCATGAACGCAATTAACAAAAATCATGAAGAAGGAATGGGTGTATTTCAACTGCAAGAAAAAAGGTCCTATGCTGAACACCGAAAATGGTGAATTGGGAAAATTTCAGCAGGTGATAAGAGAAAGGAAGAAAAGAAAAGAAGAAAAGAAGATGTAGAAGAGGGGAATTATATAACAGTGTGAGGGGAAAAAGGGCCTGTCTTATTTTTTCATTTCTGGCAGGACCCATATGCCCTAAAATAAAACAGTGTCAGGATGCTTTAGGTGAACACATATTTACAAGAACACCAGAAAGCAAAAAATCTCCCACTTCACTGCATTATTAGTACATTATCAGTCCAATAGCACTAAGAACATTCCAATGGACTGGGCTTGAAGGCAGAGGGCTCCAGCACAAAAATGTGCAAGAACACTGCACTGTCAGGAGTGAAATACTGAGCTGCCATCCTGGAGGGAGTTCTGGCCTCAGAACGATTATACTGGAGTCTTAAAAATTTCTCCAAGCCTGATTTCTCAAGCAGCGCAGCTGGAGTCCTTTGCTGAAGCACTCCTAAGCACCATCACTGCCTGCTTGCCCAGGTTTCCTACAAGCTGAAGTCATCAAACACCCATGTGCTATCAAACCACCAAGAGACAGCAAAGTCAGGCTGCCCCTTGGGTAGTTACCTGCAAATCCTCCCAGCTCCACAGTTTAACCAGACAGACAGCAACAGAGCAGTTGCTGCACTCGGTACCACAGGTACAGACATGAGAATGGGTGCTTTGAACTCCTTGTAAGGGTTTGGTGCACAGCAGGTCTATGATCGCTTATAACCTAAAAACTCCTTTGGGTGATGCAATAATGCCAGAATAAATCAATCCTAAAATTTCAAAGGAAATACACAGCAGTGGCACAAAGCCAAAACACGCCCCAGTGGCAGCTTTACCATTTTTTTTTTTCTTATATATGTTTTTATACTTTTATCTATAATTACAAATGCCAGACTTTTTTTCTCCCTTTCTTTCCATGACGAACAGAAATAGCCTTTTAAAAAGTTTAAAAATAAAGACCTAGAAACAAATCACAGAGTTAGAATGATGTTAATTTTTTTTTTTTTTTTTTTCTGGGAGTCACTTAATGATCTGTCTCAGAAATGGCATTATTAATTCACACTAGAAGCAAACTGTTTTTATCTTCTCCTAGCAACTGCTTCTCATAGGAAAGTGACTTCATTGGGCTGTTAAACACTACCAGTGAAGAGCAATCAGAGCTTTCAGAAGGTTTAAATCAATAGAATAGTTTTTCAGAGTTTTAAGAAGTCATAAGGTTGGTATGTGGTTTTGCTCTCCTATGTATGAAGTAACTAAAAAATGCCAAAACATACTGTATCGCTCGCTGAAAAGAAGCCTTTTTTTTTTTAAACTAGTCACCATATATCCTTTAAGTTTCCAAACACAGTTACCTGATCAGAAACAAGTCATGACAAATCTCTCTTCAATATTCATGTGAGTGAAATAATAGAACAGCACAAAAAAGTTTAAAAGAATCATAAACTGATGCAACTATTAATCAATCCCTTCCTCCTGCAAAAGCTTAAGCATGCATATAAATGTAAGCATGTATGGAAGTACTTGAAAGATTTGTGTCCTAATGCAGAGCCATGCACTGTACTTCCCAATGACAATCACACTCTGAAAAAGAGATACAGGGGTATTTCTTTAGTGTGTGACATTTGCCAGGCTACACATCATTTCTCAGTGTTCCATCAGAATAGGTGACTGTAGCACTTTCTGTAGCAAGAAAGTAAGAAGATGGTCAAGAAGAGAAACAAAAAAATTCTTAAAAGAAAATAGAATTTGAGTTTATTTATACCAATATTGTTAAAGAAAGGGTTTCTACATACTTATCTACACACAGAGCATCCCAGACAGTCCTTCAGAATTTAATAAAAATACTCTTCACCTATTCAAATGCAAATGTTTTCCAAAATAATTGCATTTTTCAATCTGATAATCCAGCTTCTAAAATTAGATCTAGGTTCAAGAGAATCTCAAGCACCACATTTGAGATTCAACATAACCATGTATTTCATACTATTTCAAATATTGCATACTGCTTAGTTTTTATGAGAGAGTAGAAACATTTTACCTATTTTCTCATGGAAAAGCATAATACATGATACATTTTAAGAGTCTTTTTCATTGCACGTTGATGCACTGAAGATGCTTTTCTCCAGCATCATATTTTCGGCAATTAGTTTCAGTCTCAGTAATTATCTTACAAAGCAACTGTTAAATTTTCTATGTGAATTACAGCCTACTTCTCAAACACTACCTTTAAAACAGCGATGTTCATTGCCTAAGTTACGATGTTTAAATACCGTGACTTACCTCAAAACCAATACTGAAAAAAAATGCATTCTGTATTGTATCTTAGTGCATATGTCCAACGTGCTATAAAGCCTATGCATCTTTCAACAGCTCTGTAGATTTTACAGTTGACAATATCTAACAAACACAGAAGATGCAATAAACCAATAAAGCCTACTGTTTTCTGAGGATCATATTTATAAAAGCTATGCTTCAAGTCTACAGCGATTTCAGTAGGACTTAGTTGCTAAACGTGCTATCCTCCACGCTCTGAGGTTTTTCCGAAAGAGCTCAAGTAGAGCAAAGGACTCACCTTTTTCAACAGTCAACTGCAAGCAGGTATTGCACAATCAGGCCCAAGGTTTACAAACAGCTATGCATCCATAGTCTATATCAATTTTTATACAAACGTTCTTTTGCTACCCTCTTACACTGTTAAGTGGTGATCAAAGTATTATTGCATTAGGAAATTTACTCTCACAGAAGTAGCTACTTATTTTCATCTTTTTTTTTTTTGTTAAAAAACAATAGATAAATTTGCAGTGAAATGATAAAATTTAAAAACAAGTGTTCTTGTCAGAAGAGAGGAAAAAGAGGGTCTTTCCCCCTTCTAAGAAAACAAAGGATTCCTGAAAGTCTTGCACTGATTTATTTTTCCAATTTTAAATACCTTAGGAGTAGCGGAACTGCTACTGGCATGGTAGTATTTCTAACAGTCAATAAATCTAAAATATTATGTGTGAATATTGGAATGAAGCCATTAAGAAGATTACAGCATGCAACACAGCAGAGGGTCCACATGAAAAAAGGACTGGTAATTCAGGACAACTGTGACCACTGACCTCTGCACAGTCAAGACCACTGGTCAGTCTGACAGAATAATAGAGTTCACATGCATAGAAAGTCATCCAGCCTGTAACTATAATTTAAATACTTAAAAGAATGATTTAAAATTGCCTTTAAATCTCAGCTAATTTATTATGCAGCTTATTAGACAATGTCATATAGCAATATTTTTCTATCTTAAATTTATTTTAAAAAAATTCAGAACGGGAGCATTTCATAGACACTTTACTAAGGTAAACTATTAAATACCTATGGCACAAGGACGCTACCAGGCAAAGTGATCAAGAAAATAATTATCCAGTTTTCCTCAGAGACAAGAAACAGTTTTATAAAAATCTTTGAGAATATTATGCTCCTTTTGTTAGACTGTTAATCTATCTGGAATCAATTTTTCAAAGGCATGGGTAGACTAGAGTTTCTTTTACATTTCCAGTTCTTCATCCCATTTTAACACCCTTCAGTGGTACTCCTGCTTATCATATTTTTTCATCAGAAGTTTTACCACCTTCGTACATAAGCTTATGAGTCTTATTTATATAGGCCAAAATATTTCATGTACGTAAGCATCTGACATTTGCTTTAATGTTTCAAGTCTAGCATGCCATTTTGGCTCTACACTCCTACCTCTTACAATTTTAACCCAGATGTTAGCAGTTGCATTGTCCCTGATGAATACAGAAGGATAAGCATTCTGCCATTCTTTTGTGCCAAAGCCTGAGCTCTGTCTTTTGTTTGCAGATTTTCTAGCTATAATTTTTGCTTTCCATTAATTTTTAATTAAATTGTTTTATATATTGAAATACAGAAGGAGATTAAATTATTCAGAAGCTTCATTATAAAATCCTAAAATAACTTCTGTGAGTATATTTTGCATAAAACACAATACTGTTGTTTTGTTGTTGTTTTCTCCCCAGTTTTCTTCAGTGAAGTCTACTGTATAGTCTGCACATTAGACAAAATTCACTAACAGTAGTTCTTTATATATGTATCCTGAGGAAGAAAATACTCCTAAAAGTACGAAGAACTGTAACTTCTACTCTTTTCATGCTAGCATATTCATTTAGAGAACACTTTGGTATGCATCTGTAAAATGAGAGCTTGCATTCAGTGAAGATTCATTTCCACTTGTCCAGAGGACCTCCAGCTACTCTAGTATGTGACCAACGATGATGCCTAATTCTCAATTCTACCTCCAGCTATTATTTGACAAGAGGCACGTGCCTCCATAACATTATAACCTCAACCTTTCACACTGAATAAGTGTAAAAGTAAAAATCAAGTAAAAGTAAAATCAAGTAAAATCACCAACACAATGCAAGTTTACTCTCATAAAATACATATGCTCTTATAAAATACAACACATTCAAAACTCCTGTGCATCTATGTGTATGTATATGTGTATATATGTATACACTTTTTCATACATCAACATAAAATTGCATAATTCCAGAATATTTTATATAATCAGTTTCTTACACATTACTGAACTGTAGTTGATACTGAATCAAGAGGAATACTGACCAGAAGAGCTACACAAAGTCTACGTTTAAATGCTATTATAATGAAAGGGAACTTACATCAATAAAATCATCAAGAGTTGGATTTCTGTTGTTTCAAATACATACAAATTATCAGCAAAAACAAAGTATGTAGTGACAAAAATAGTATGTTACATCAGTGCCTTTCTTCGATTGTGACAGTTTGTTTTTATGATTTTACAATTTCAGAAAATGTAGCTCTTTGATTTCAAATTTTGATAAAAAATTCTTTGTGCTGACAACAGTTTGTGCATCTATAAGTAAATAATCAAAACAGTGATTTTAAAATAATTTTTTTTCAGAGCTCTGTTGAAGGTAGGTGAATTTTTTGACTATATAAAATGATATACAGAA
The DNA here is from genome assembly GCF_951394365.1 of Tetrao urogallus. Taxonomy (NCBI): domain Eukaryota; kingdom Metazoa; phylum Chordata; class Aves; order Galliformes; family Phasianidae; genus Tetrao; species Tetrao urogallus. Next base: position 21,346,898 of record NC_136818.1, on the reverse strand, counting down.
CATGTTCCCCTATAGGCAATAGGAAAAAAAGGAGGGGGAGACCCTCTGCAAGATCAAAGTCCAGAAAGAACTGGCACTTAATTTATCATCCTTTACAGACAAAAGACAGTTTTCGTCATTTCAAAAGGATCAGATGTCTTTTATGACAAACTGGGTTTGCAGTTTAATTTACAAATAGAATTCTAAGTAAGCAGTCTTTGCTCTGCCAAAGCAAATGACAAACAGTATAGGTTTTCATTCGTGCAGCCCTCAGCAGGATAGAAGAGATTAAAATAAAACTGAAATAATTTAGAGAAAACAAATAAATGTTTCACAAAGTTGAAGAAGATCAAAGCCTGAATTTTCTGACCCCAACTGTACAAGCATTTCTTATTATATTGACCAGTGCCATCAGATCATTAATTAAAAGGAAAACGCTGGCAGGTGGCAGGGAAGAAGAAGCTGATAATTGGCCCCCTTCTTCTTTTTGCCTTCAAAAACTCTCTCGTTCTTTTGCAAGACATGCCACTAGGCAGACAGAAATGCCTACTTTGTAATATAATGATTAAGATGAGATGAAGAGACTCTTGCGTTTAGAGCAGCTATGCCTAATGAATGCAGCTAGCTTTATAATTATGATCCTACTTTTACAATAAGGGATATGATGTACCATTCAGCATCTCCTCAACTGTCAGAAATGTAAAATATCAAACAGAGGATTACATTTGCTGCTTTTTACCCCCCCTATTTCTTTAACAGCAGTTAGCAAAACCAGGCAGAAAAAGCATCCATACAAAAGAGAAACTCCAAGAAACATCTAAGACTCACCACTTCACCGGGTAGGTTGCTCAGGTCATTAAAAGGGTTTTCTAGATTGTTTGTGTCAACGTTTAGCAAAACCACATCTTCCAGTGATCTATTTTTCACTCTCTGCAAAGAGAAAAAAATACAAAAAAAAAAATTTACTACAGCATCCTCCTTGAAGTGCCTTTTTACTGTAATAGCTGGAATAGAAATTATGATTTTTTGAAGAATAATACTGACAAAGACAAGGTTGAGCTTTCACATGTAGGATCTGTAAATTAGACATAGGAGTCAAAGATTATTAGAATACTTTTCTCATCAAACACTATGGTTATATTAATAACCTCTGAAATACAAGAGTATTCAATAAATTAATTCCTGAAAACAGAGAATTATTTAAAACTGTTAAGCACAATATTATACATATATGTACACACACCCACACATACATATCTTTTAAAAACATTTCATTCTTTCATATTTGTGAAAATTAGGTAGGATAATAATCATATAACCAGAAGAAAATAGAGCAAAGTAATTATTTTCAGATTTATGTAAGTCCCATTCATGTGACCATGTGACGTCTACTATCATTTCAAAAGATACTCTTTTGTCAATGGATTTGACTAGCAAGTAAGAATTAAACAATTTATTCCTTTGAGAGAACAATTTTTTAAAAAAGCAGATAAAACTCTTTATGTATGGTCCTACAGTAATATGCAATATTATGGGTCAGAAAATAATATCAGGATTTCAGTGATTTCATTTACAGAGTGTATTTGTTTTGTCATTTTCTGACTAAATAAATATCCTAGTCAATATATTACTATCAATGCACACAGATTATAGCTGCTTGGTCAACGAGAAAAGAATATCTGCCTACAGTTAGGAAACAAACTTGCCAGAGGTTCAGATAGGAGGAGAACCTTGTTGGTTTCACAAACATGAATTCTTCATCAGAAATTGTGCTAGTAGAAGAATAAAACAGTTCCTGGATCAATTACCTACACTGCATAATAATCATACTACGCATGTAGACAGACTGACATGTGTCATCAAACAGTAATTAATAGAGACAAAACAATTTATTTTTCTATTTATCACTTGGGTGAGATCCATTGTTTTATTGTATGTTTAAGTATTAAAAAGCTTTTGGTTTTTGACAAAATTTTCTGTTTTCTAAAATAAAAGTCAAATGTTATTGGATGAATGCTGGATTCTGATTTACAGTGGAAGAAGAACACAAGTGAGCTGAGGAATCAGAAGGATGCTGACTTTCACTTGGCAATGACCCAGAAATAAATTTAATTACTATTACTGGAAAGATCTGAAATGTTGCTGAACCTCTAACAAAAACATAAAAAATAGTATCACTGAGATAGCTAACATGCACAGAAACAAATCATGATGTAGAGCTTGTATTTTTCAATTTAGTGTTCGAAAAGTATCATTTCAAATAGGGACAACTTCACTTTTTAAAACATTGAAGCTTAACATTTGTTATTCTGACCTAATAATAGGAGATTTTTTTCTGAAACATTTTCACTGACATTATTATTTATGATACACACATCTCATGCTTATCACTACTCAGAAGTGTATAGTTAACTTACCTCTATTAAGCTTAAGTGGACGCCAATTAAATAAGGCATGGGTGCACTGAAGAAAAAAGAGAAAATCAAATTATCTTTTAGCTACAGCAGCACTTGTAGCTTTAAACATTTAAAAAGTTAGCTTATTTGGTCTCCAGGAAATATTCACTGTGTAAGCTTGTATTAAACGTATACAGGTGCTCTTGAAATTTTTACTAGCTGATAGAAATTATTATCATTATTACAGTGTAGTAAAGGTGACCACAAAATAAATGACACTAGTTCTAACTGAGGAATTATGAATGAAATGGTGTGTAAGGCTTCATCCTCCTGCATATCTAACTTCAGTGACTTCTATATGGCTACTATAGTGAAAGCAATCCTATCCCATTGGAGAAAATTGTCCGCTGCCTGAAGTACAATAATTTTAAAATTCTGGAGAATGTGGTGTCAGTGAGCTTCTGCAGTGCTCATATAATATCTCATGTAATATCTTATATGACCCAAGACAGCAAGCTTATTATTTCCAATTTGCATGAGACAAGGAATCATTCTTCACAGAGCCTCTGCAATGAGACCTCCTGCAGTATGCAAGCAAGAAAGTAAACTAATCAGATCAATTTTCACTGTTTTCTATAATGTTCTCTTTTGTCTATTAATCTGATAAAAAATATATTCACTATCTAGTGTTAAAAGAAAAAAATAATCATCATTGTGCTTTTTTATGCTCTGAAATTACTAAAAGTATTCTCTCCAGAGAAGCGAGTAATAGATAGATCAGTTCAAGGAGGTCTGTAAGAAATGAAATACTAAGAGAGCAGAGAGAAAAATCAAGACTGAAAAATAATCTGAAAGCAAGACCACAGATATGAGCAGTGTATCAATCCGATCACCTAGCTCAGCTTAACGAGGCACTGACCACTCAGGGACCCACTTCCTGAAGCCCAGGCGGGGCTCCCCTGGGCCACTTCCCATGACCTCAACAGTGCAGGTCCAGCTCTGCAAGAGGAGCAAACGCAGCTGGCTACGGCCACTGATATTGTAGAAAAATCTGGGCACACTATGGATTATCCAATTGTACTCATTAGGAATGTCCCACAAGAGAATGTTGACTGAAACAAATGAAAACAAAACGATCTAAAAAGTAACTGACAGATCAAAACGAGTTTTCAAGATATCTACACTGTCAAAAATCAGAGGTTTGGACAGACCACAAAATCTCATTGCTTAAGGCTCTCAGGCAGTGGTGTGCAGACTTCCAAAAAGGGAAATGAAGACTCCCACATCTTTGCAATGTCTTATTCTTAGCCCGATACTGAAAATCTGAGACGGCTACAGCCAGGCTAGGGCCTTATGCCTTCCAGACTAAACACAAATTACATGAAAACACAAATGGGTTTCTCTCCAAGAATGTGCTCGCAGAGCAGATGCACATACATTCATATGCAGTGAGGAATTAGACAGCTTGAAGACACTATAATTTCAAGAGTGTCTGACACTAGGCAATATATTTGAGTGAACAAATGTGAGCAACTGTGGCTGGCGCGTAAGTGCAGATTCTTCTGCTGAATGCTGAGCAAAACAGATCCTCCACAGGTTCATCACATCAGAGCACCTCAGTGTTACAAGTGACACAAACTGGAGAAACTACAATGAAAAGAAGTGCTATATCACCTATGTATTTCATGCACACTTTTCTAGCAGCTTCACCAGGCCTGTACTGACTTGTAATAGCTGATATTTGCTCCATTAATAAACCTGTCATTAGAAAGGGTAGTGTGCAGAACAAAGCAACAGCTACACCATTCCAATTTCAAAGTTAACAGAACAAAGCTAATTAGATAAACATATCTTGAAAATGCATGAAATAAGAAAAGCAGGCATGGGGAAGTCAACTTGATTTTCAGCAAAGAATTAGTTTTGTTACTGCTGGACTCTGAAGCCCTAACACCATACTTTTGTAAAATGTACGTAAAGTTGTTTATTGTGGTACTACTGGGAGCTGCTATACAATTTTTCCACTTGCTTATGCATGTTATTACAAAAAATATTATTAATCTACAGCATCATTTCCTAAAATAATTACTATGTTACGCAAAACATGCATGTTAATTGGAAAATAATTGTCCTACTGTCATGAAAACAGACTTGCACATACCCCAATTCAGGAAATATCAAATCACATAAGAAATGCTACAATCCTAGCTTGAATTTTCTAATTGCTTTATATTCTTAACACAGCATCAGCAGAACAGACACTTTATCATCTACAGACTAAACTGTCATACACTCATATCAGCAACTTAGTTTGCCCAGAAATTACACAGAAATTCAATAACGTGCTTTACCCTTTACAAAAATTGATTTTATTCAAATATAATTACTATAAGAATGATCAAACTTAATTCCTCTGAAAGCTCTCTTGAATGCCAGACCTTCACTGCATGAATGCAACCATATCATACAACGGCTTGGGTTGGAAAGGATGTCAGGGATGATCATGCTCCAGTGCCCCTGCCAGAGGCAGTGTTGCCAGCTACTGGGTCAAGTACTAGACCAGACTGCCCAGGGGCCCATCCAACCTGGCCCTAAACACCTCTAATGATGGGGTACCCAAAACCTCACCGGGCAGCCTGTTTCAGCACCTCTCAGTGATAAACATCCCCCTGAAATCCCATCGTCATCTCCTCTCCCATAGTTTACAACCATTTCTCCTTGTCCTATCAATACCTAACTTTATTAAAAGTTGATTTCCCTTCTGCTTATAATCTCCCTTTAAACACCGGAAGGCCATAATGAGGTCTCCCTGCAGCCTTCTCATCTCCAGACTGAACAAACCCAGCTCATTCACCCTGTTTTCTTAGGAGAGGTGCTCCAGCACCAGCATCTTTGCGGCCCTCCTCTGGACTCCCTCCAAAGCTCCATCTCTTTCCTGTGTTGGATGCCTCAGAATATCTTTTCTGTACACTTCAGTAAGTGATCTTAAAAAATACTTAGAGAACTGTATTTAGAAAACATGCTGCTCAAGAATACATTGTAGGAAACTTATTTCTAACCAACTTGGATTACGTAACACTCCACATTGGTGGACTGTCATTACATTTAAAACCTGTCTTCACATGAAATTGGTTGATAGAACCAAAGAGGTTTTTTGATTACAAAGGAAAGTGGGTGAATTTAAGTGCTTTGGTGCAGATTTAACTCAAAGATGCACTTTGCTTTTTTCACACCCACAAAACGTATCAGCCAAGCAGTTTAATTTCTTAAATTCTAACCCCTATAAAACTGCATCATTTATCTTCAGGAAATTTTTAAAATGTATAGTTCAACTCATTAAAAACAAAAAAGGTGGATTTCTCACAAAACATGTTAGATGATTAACGTGCAAAGTGCACTGCAGGATCAGGACCTTTACTTAGAGAAGTAAATTTAAATGTATTTTATCTTTGTTTAAACATGTTCATACTCCCATCAAATGGCCAACATTATCAAAGTGATAATCCTCTACTTTGTTTATTTTACTATCATTCCAGAACAATGCTAAGAGAATGAGTTAGTGGGAGACATCTCAACGTGCAAGTTAAACAACATAGTCTTTAAGCAGAGAAATACATTATGTTCACGAGGAAAAAAGGTTTTCATAAGAGAAATTACTCTGTCAAAAATATCAAAACGAAAATATGAAAAAAAACATTTAGAAAATTATTTCATTCACTTTTAATTGATCTCGGACCACACACTAAGTCTGGTCTAATGTATGTTTTGACTCTATAAATTCATCAAGTTTTTCTAACCTTGCATAGTATACAGCTAAGAGGAAAACATTTATTTCCTGTTAGACACCAGAGAAGTAAGAAAAAAGGTATTTTGTGCTTTTATTACACTATTCCACGCTATCTCTGAAAAGAACCATTCAAACCAAACTTGATCAGAGAATCATGAAAACATTAACAATCTAATAAAAGTCTGAATTGTAGCTACTGTAGTAAATTCATCAATTGTGCATTTCCTTCTGTGAACTTCATGTTTCCATTCGAACAACAAGAAAAGGAAACTTTTTTTCCACTTCTATTGTCACGTAGTGAAAGAGAAAAGAAGATATAAATGAGTTTTACAAATTTAAGAAACAACATGCTTCTCTCTAATGAGTAAAAAAAAAATTCTCAGGTCATGCCATAACGACCTAGAGTCTCAAGTATTATCATCATCATAGGGAGCTGTATACAGCATCTAACATTATTATTTCTCAAAACATCATCTGTGCTTAGGAGGGCAAATAAAAAAATCTTCTAGCATTCAGGATGCACTCGGCAGGGTACAACTTAAATAAGGGGTGTTGATCTACCTTCTGAGAACAGCAATTATAGATGATACTGAAGAATATAAAAAGCTTCTGGCAGTAAGTTCAAGTAATACAAAAACTAAGCAAATACATCCAAGCTATATCCCCATCTTGGTGCATATTATCAAAGCTAGGAGGAAAAAATTGGGACAGAGTTTCTCCAGAAGAAAACTATCATTAAAGATGAAAGGCTTAGCTACTGTTGAAAGCAATGCATGAAGGGGTGTTTGTTAAAAAAAAAAAAATAATAATATACAGATGAAGTATAGGAATCATCCTAGACAAAGTTATACCATGGACAAACATTGAAAACTAGAGGAAAAATATCAAAGACTTGAGGAAATGTAATGAGAATTTCTTTCAAAACAAGAAGTTCAGTGGAGTGGGTGGAGTTCAATCGAACATCAATATTTACAGGTTTCAGAAAAAAAAAAAAAAAAAAAGCCCTGCAAGCGCATAAGCGCATAAACATAATTTATTTCTGTGAAGAAAAAACGTTAACAGAAATACAAGAATTAGGCTGGTACGCATCTGACTTGGACTCAAGTTTTGTCTATAATAATTCTTGATCTCTAAAATGGCTTTAAACAGTTCATTTATCCACCACAGATTCATAGCATCTATTTGAAGTGAAGGCCTCCACGGAGAGATACTCTTATATTAGTTCCCTAAGGGAAGCTCATTTGGTAACACTGGTACTACTGTCAACAGAAGTAAATCCTTTTTTAGCCTGAAATCTTAAAAACCAAATACCTGGAATTGAAAATTACCTCAAATTAGCCTGGTATAATGAGTAATGACCTTCTGAAAGGAAACATCATCCCTTAAAGGATCAGATGCCACTCAAAAAGTGGCCTTTTCCAGTGTTTTAAGTATAAAAAGGAGATTTAAAGCAAATTTGGCTAAGTGTTGAATATGATCCTGAACCTGGATGAGCCTAAAGCACAGACACGGAATTATTCCTTGCACCTAAGAAAAACACTGATGCTTAAAAACACTAATGCTTAATTCCAGAAAGATCAGTCAGTGTTTTTTGAATGCTGCTATCAGTATCACCTATCTCAAGTTAATGTAAACATTAAATAAATGAAAACTATAAAACTTACATTTAACTTACTGAACATGACAACTCTACCAATGATACATGAACTGTTATAACAAGCATGATTCTTGGATGCTCTGTTGACAGTAATCAGGACAGCAATTCAAAAACCATGTAAAAGCATACTGAAATATCTCTGTTCAAGACACTGACTGAAGTGTTTTCATGTATCAGACCCTGCGCATTTAGTCACGTAAGTAGACCTCGTTCTCATGAGTTACTTCGAATTGTAAGACAGGTAAGAATCTCAGAAGTGAAGATAACAGGTTAAATCTTACCAGCAGTAGTCCAGGAGATGCGGAGGAAGCACTGGGATGTAAATGTGCTGCCAATACATGGGATACAATAATGCAGCTGATGCATGAACACAAGCAGTTAACTAAAAAAAAAAACAAACCGCACACACAGAATTAGCAACAAAAACTAAGATGAAGAATAAACAGAAAATACAACATTTTAAAATAACTTTTGTATCTGCAAGAAACTTCACGTCCTCAAACCACATATGATAGCATTTTTAATTACTTTAATTGCTTAAATACATATATGAAAAAACCTAATATATGCACAACATTCCCAAGAAGTCAGACTGATGAGTTAAATTCCAAATCAGCTCTTCTCAGCTTATCTGAAAAAGATAAGCAGCATGCAGTTGTTGATGCTTGTCATGATCAACAGTTGCAGGTGCAGCCACACACGCACAGCACGAATACAGCCCTGCTGCACCAGCTGGGCCAGGCTGGAAAGGCAGCATGGGGACTCACCCACCTTCCTCTTTGGAACAAGGGGAACTGATCATGCATGAAGCCACACAAGTGTGCTGCACTCGAGAAGAATTCAATTCTAAATCTGTCACTCTATTTCCAAACTACCTTTGCAAAAATAAAATAAATCTAAAAAGAACGTTCCCTGTGATGGTAATGCAACTGCGTTACAACTTTCAAAAACTTCTGCCTTTCTTCCCTGGTTCCTAAAACAGAAACTGGCAAGTCTGGCAGCCAGCACCACCAGAAGATGAAGAACTCCTTGACCAAGAAAGGAGAAGTTACAATCTGCTTCCATTCAAAACGGTCACGTAGACACAGCTGGTTTCTGTTGGTTTCTGTACGCTTTTAGTTCGTTTTTTGCTTGTTTTCTGGTTAATTTTTAAACAAAGCATCACTATGGAATTGATGAGGAGCTAAGTCTTGTTCACTTCTTGAGCAAACAAAATAATCTGCAATACCTTAAGAACTTGGGTTTCATCTCTCATGTACGGCATTATTATTAGGGAATCAGTTTGTTTTATTTATGTTAGTAGGTAACCACAGAATGAGAAAATATCAAAATCATGTTCAAAATTAGGCAGCCAATAACCACCACATACAATACTAAAAACAAGACGAAAATTATATACATATACACACACATTCATATACATACTCATACGTATAAATAAAGCCTTACTCGAGATCAACTAGGATAAGAACTCCGCTTGAAACAAAAAATAAGAAACTCAGCCATAAGATTTAATACAGTCTCTTACAGGTTTGGCAGGTCATACCCAGAGAGCAATTTCTGCTATTGATGCTATATTGTCCTTCTGCTTTCCTGCTTTACTTACCAGCATCGCTTAATGAAGGCTGAGCATGGAAGCACACACAAAGGAAATGCCCTACACAGAAGACTCCAAGCTTATAGAAGACGACAAGACTGTCCTAATGTTTTACATCACAACAAAATTACTGTCTGAGGTTAACTTGATTATTGCTGCCCTTTATTAGATGTGTACTTTTACAGTAACAAAATGAAGAGCTAAAAGTTAAATGTAAATCCTGCCTATGTAGCAAGTGCTAAAATATTATGGATTTTACAGGAAAAAACGTCCCTGTTGGTGAAACAGATCAGCAGTTAAAGCTTTCACACCCAGGCTGACTTAGACAGTTACTCCTGTAAATAAAAATTACGCTATAATTTTGTATATATATTTTTACACTAAAAAGGAGAAAAAAATCATTAGAAGAACACCGCAGCAGAAATCAGGGACAATTACAATTTGTGCAGCACAGTTTGCTCAGCACTCAGATTAATATAACACGATTAAATATGGAAAAGAAGAGGGTCTGAAAGCTCCTAAGGGATATCATTAGGGCAAATTGCCAAAGAATGAAACATGAGCCAGTCAGGAGAGCTGGAAGCTGCAGCAGTACCAAGGGACCTGAGCACTCGACAGTTGGAGCTTGAGCGCGGTGTGAGCTGCGGGTTAAGGCGACGGGAGGCTGCTCGCTGACACACGGGATGTCACCATTGACCGGCGCACGGCCCGCGCCTGACAGCTCTGCTGCAGGAAGCCAAGGATATCATCATCCCCTACTTAAACTGGTCGGTTCGTATTAACATTTCGCTTCCTAGCTTCACAGCTAACAGCTGCAATTACTCTCCGTTCAGACTTACAAAAAAGGCTGTTTTAATAATTAGAGCTTGGTGACTAAGAATTAATTGATTTGAGGGATGAAATTAATAAACACTTACCTCTTCTCTACATGGTGGGATTTATGAGCTTTATTTTCATATTCTTTCCCTCCTGTGTTCAACTTCTACTACAAATAGTGTAGATCAAGCTCAATATCATGGGTTTTGGTCCTTTAATAATTCCATATTCACTCCAAGTAATCATAATGACCGCATAATAGTCTTTACAGAATATAAATTTCAAATCACGATTACCTACACATACTACCTATATATATAAAAATCAGGGTGTAATTCAATCACAGACTGAAATGAAGCTGAGCATACAGTTACATGGGTGATCCCCCTGATGTATACATCTACCTCCTCCTCTTAATAAGTGCTTTTAAATTATAAATTAGCATGACGATACAATTTGAATAAAGAAATATTTTTCTGTCTTATGTCTGTATTGTATTTTAGCTCTTGCTTTAGCAGAGAAAGGGGACAATTTCATTTAAAATAATAGAAGTTTTATTAACTTTTGTTTCAGAATCTGTATTTTGGTGTAGCACTCAGACTGACATTTAGCATCTTAAACAAAAACAAAAAAAAAAAAGAGCATTTCTAGGAGGAATGGTAAAGATTACTTATGCATCAATATTTTGCTCTAGTGGCCCTCACCCTTATTTCCTACAATTTTCAATCTAACGCCTCCTTTCCAAATTTCCATTTATGCTACTGCAGTAGATTTCCAAATATTTTAACATGGTCAGAATATGCTTCAGTTTCCTGCTGTACACAGCCCCCAAGACAAGCGGCTAAGGGATTCTGCTACTCTTCAAACCGTGTGACATTTTAAATACTGTGCCAACTCTGTCTTTAAGCAAATACTGATATGATAATTACCAATCTCATATCAAAACACATTTTCTGGCAAATTTTCTTTTTAAGTGTTTCAACAGTGAAAGGCACCAGCTATTTAAGTAACATATCTTTTTAACTGTCAGTTTCGCACATATTAAGGAGATGCAGAATATTGCAAATCTCGGAATAATGTTGCAAGTCCAAAGCAAGTAGTTCAAGTGAACACACAGGTAGTGAGCTTCCAAATTCTTCTATCTGTGCTTGGAGGTCTACAGAGATGACCACTGGATTTGGGGAGAAGATATCCGACAGCTGCTATGCCTAGGAAAAGAGCCAAGCAGGAACAGGCACCTGCAGGGAGCCAATATAGGAGAAGGCAAGGCAGAAAGCTCCAAGTGGAGAAACCAGCCTCTGTTACTTGACTGAGTGGAGAGAAGCACTTCTGCAAAAGGCCTCACCAGATAACAGTCCTTTGCACTGTTTATGGAAAAAGGTACTTGCATGGAGCCTGTTTGGTCATGATCCACTTTTAAACAAATTATTCAGAGAAACAGCATAGATTTGAAAAATCTCCTTTTCAGGACAGGCAGTTATTAACCCAAATCACAAGATTCTCTGCAAAGCTTTGTAAAACCTTTCCTACTTAGCCTGTGACTACTGGAGATTACATCAGCAGGGAACTCAGATTGCTTTTACAGTAAAACTTGCATAAAATTTGCTGTATTTATATACACACAAACACAAATCAGTGCTCAACTCTATAATACGCTAAACATTCTTAAATTTTTGAGAGCAGAATGTTTCTGCAGGGCCTACATATTGCAAATTTGATAGTTTATCACCTGGTTTGAAGCAGTGAATGACATTGGAATATACACCTAGAGTCCACTGCATTGGAGAATACTACCAGCATTGTAAGGTGCCCATTACAAAACGGGCTGGTGATTTTTAAATGAAGCTTTTGTCTTTTGAACTCAGTGTGTCAATATTGAACAGAACTTTCAGTATGTCTCCAGCATTTGTTACTTCTTTAGAATATTTTTCTTTATTTCAAACAATTTCTTCCAGATTGAAACTTTTATTTAATGTAATATTAAAAATGGGTTGAAACAAAGGGGTTTTAAATCACATAAACAACTTGAGTCCATTAAAATTTAATTTTGAATTGCCAGTGTTTTGAGAAGAATAAAATTGTGTCCCATTCTATCAGTTAATTTATTAACATTAGAGTACAACTGAAAATTTCAGCTTTAGGTCTCTTCTGGTAACTGTGGTCAGCATCACCATCTCAGCTTTCACCACATGGCCAGGAAAGCAAGCATTGTTTTTGCTAAAATTCTGCAGCAATTCCAGCACAATCATTTTCCCCTTCTCCTCATTAAAAAAAAATAATAAAAATGTCAGAATTAAGTGTGAGCAGATAATATGGTCTCTCCAAACAGTGGAAGAACACATTACAAAGTTTGTAAGAAAAATTCATTATTGGGTGACAGTTAACTGATTAATACCAACTACCAGCAAGGCTGAGATGATGCACAAATCCCCAAGAGACCAAGGAGTTCCCTTTCTCCTCACAGCACTGAGCTGCCACTCAGGAAAGACTGTTCAAAATTTACACAGTGCTGAACAGGAACGGTCTGAACAGCTTTAATTCAAGCCTTGATCAAAGCAGGTTTACCCACTTCAGAGCAGCTCCACCTTCCCCCCCAAGTACCTATAATAATTCTAGTGTGTGTATCTGCTACTCCAATATTCAATTTATTAATGAACTGTTGATTTTAAAATGAGTACCTTTTTTTGTTAAAAAAAACAGAGCAATATATCGAGAACAAAGATTTTCCACTCATATTATGTTTATTTTACACCCATTACTTACACAATTTCAATGAATAATATGAAAACAATTATTCTGTATCCTGTATAGAAGTATTATTTCTAATCTACTTCTTACTTCCTATAAAAAATAATTTTATTTAAAGCAGTTTCAGTAACCCAAGGTAGAAAGAGATGCAGAGCACAGGTGACAAGTCTTGCACACATTGCAGTGCAAAAGCTAGAAGTATGGAATTTGATTAGCAGAATCTTGTCTGAAAGCCAAAAATGGCAACAGAAGTTAGACAAAGTAAAATTAACCCGTGACACTGTACAACCTTTCAAAATCTACAGTAAGTAACTGAAGAATTACTGTGATAAAACCATTTCCTGAAAAGCCTTCGAACACTGTCAATCTCTGTCAACACCATGTCCAGAAATGCCTACTGGAGTGCTCTCTCCCTCCTCCCTCACAGTGCCACTGGGCTAAAGAAATGTTTCCCTCCCACTGCCTTGACCACGCATATGTTGAAAGATGCCAAAGATTCTGCTAACTCATCTACTTAGCTATACCTACAGCAATAAGATGTAGAGGGTCACCATTCCTAACTCGGTAGCTGCCATCAACCTGGACCAACTCTTACTGCACTTACCCCAGCACTCGCACTCATTAGAATTCCTGTAAAAGCAATAGGCTCTTTCTGAAGAAGCCTTCATCAGATGAAAGGAAGCATCTCTTCTTTATCAAAATCCCTAAGATAATCAACTTTGTCACAGGTGACCTCCATATCTAAATCTCATTTGGTCAAGAATGAAATTAGGCCCCAACCTGAAACAGATAATTAATGCTTGCTAAAACAAGTCTTCTCATCCACTTCTTGAATGGGCAGGTGAAGACTGCTGGGAATTAAAAATGGGAAGGGAGCCCTTGCTTTGACCATTTTGTAGTACAGAACATATAACCCTCCCCAGCTCTAAAGAATATATATAGTCAGACTAAATCATACACTTAGTCTACTCTGCTGGCACTGGAAAGAAGACAGAAGCCACTGATTAAAAAAAAAAAATTAAGCAGCAAAAGAGACCAGAGTGTACTATCCAAGCCATAATAACCAAAGCCACTTCTCATGCATTTCTTTAATTTAGCTCCTGGCTAACAGTTTCCCATCTGCCATCCCCATAACCTCAAAGAAGAAAAAAGAGAAGGCCTTAAGTGAGCCATAATGTATTTTCCTCCTGAGGCCCCCAGCACTTCTTCCTCAAATAAAGGAGAGAACAGAGAAGCATTTCTAGCCCACAGATGAAAATTTTAACTTCATCCATTGTAAAAATGAAATACAGAGAAGAGAGTAATATTAAAAGCTAGTCTCTGGTGTTTTATTTTAGTGTTATTCACTTCCTTTTATCCTTATTCTAGAAAAGGGAAAGGGAAGAGAAGAGTGTTGTTCATGAATTTGACAGCACTTCATATACAATCAATTTCATTCTTTTCTTGCAATTCTTGATTCACAAAGCAGCATTATGGCATCATTCCTGTGCATTAGTTTGTAAAGGAAAAGACTGAAGACACAGTTTGTTCCTTGCCTATGGCTTCAAGAATGACACATTTCTCAATAACAGAAGCTGAGCAGAAAATAAAATTGAAGTGGTAGTAGACATAGGAAAACTCAGTAAGGAATAGCATCATCAGTGTAAGCATACTATGCTTACATTGAGGACCTACAGGCACTTTTATGGATAATCTGAGGTACATATATACAGAAGTAGGTGTGGTTTGCATAGGAAGAGCCACGTAACTATTCAGTTACTCAATTTCACCATTCCAAAGGTTTTTTTTGTTGTTGTTTTTATGTTTTATGCAGAAAAAGAAATGTTTGGAAGTTAGTCATATCAGCTTTGATACCACCACGTTACAGATTAGGTTAACTGATGCACCTCCTACTGATACTCATTTTCTCTATAACAAACTATCTATGCTTTTTTTCCACCATGTTAATTTCAGTTCCCTCATTTTCTTAAGCATCTATGTATATTCTTAATAACTTGTTTGTTCTCATTTTAACATTCATTTCCTACCTGCTTTACCTCTTCTCTCTCAAAAAAAGACAGAAGAACATGTATCTATACATCTTTATGTCTTTTTTCTGACCATCTCATAACTCCACCTCTCTTCCCTCATCTATTTTATGACTCTCTATATAGGAAGAGCTATCCTCTCATAAAATAAGGGAGTTCTGCAAATGTTCCTTGCTTCTGAAAGAAAAGTTTCCAGGAAAATAGTTTTTATTAACATTTCCTCCCCCAGAGTAACTCCATGGTATGTTCTTCTGCCATACACTAATTAAGAAGCAGCAGGGAACAGCTTCCTTGTGAATAACTGACAGACAACTTATTTACTGCAAGACTAGAGATAACCACTATGTTATAATTCATCTCACCAACGGCGAATTTCAGAAAAAAAGCAATAAGGCAGTATGTGAAAAAGAAAAAGCCTTGTCATAATGGCATACCAGAACAGAGAGCTAGCAGTACATTCACATACTCTTCTGTAACTCATCTTCATGTTTCCTCTTCTCACATGAGACAGTGCTGGTCATCCATACCAGCATATGGACCCCTTCAAATCCCATTTTCATGCAGCCCAACCCACAGCTGTACATGAGATTTTGTTTGCTAGAATTTACTGAATTGCCAAAGTTCACGTGAATTGAAAGAGAAAGAAACTCTTGCCTATATCTGAATCTTGGATTTCTTCTTTTTTTTTCTGAAAAAGTGAAAATTTTATTTTGAAATGAATGTATAGATCACTCTGTATGACAAAATGCTTTCCTTCCACAGAATTTGTGTTTAAATGACAGCCAGTGATACAGTGCTGTGTGTTTTACACAAGGTGACAAGTAATAGCAATCTGCAGATTTTCTGAACTTCCAAAAAAAGAGAGTTTTCCAGTTCCTAATTCTTGCTGTAGATCCTAACCACATTTTGATGCCATATTGACATCTCCCTTCCCTGTTCGCATAATTCCACTGCTAGCAGCATACACTGATAGGACCCCAGCTGCACTCACAGCATCCACCTCTGGCCAACTTATCTCACCTCTGGCCAGTTCATCTTAGACTGCTTATACCTGAACTTTTAATTATTAAATGCCACCACTCCTTCTGTGCACAAACCGAATGATCTAATTGACCTAACATTTCAAAATGAATTCTAACAATACTTCTGGGAGCTCAATAAGTATCAGCAGAATATCTGTGCTGCTTGGCAAGTTAGTGATAAATTCCTACCCGTTTCTATTTCCTAAGAAATAAATTTAGTCTTTAACACATTTCTGCCCACAATGTACTACCTCGCAAGAACTTGAGATAAGAATTTCACTTCAAGTCTATATTTTTTTAATTACTCAGATAGCATTGTTTGAAATCAATCTATGAAACAATGTACATTTTCAGATAAAATTGTAACTACGCTGTAGTGCAGAATGAAAAACATATTGTAGCTATAGGTGGTTGAGTTAGAACTGGGAGTATCACATCAGCATAAGGAAACGTGATGCTGTCACTAAGCTGTATAACAGTTCCTAATACAATGCCATTGTTTTCCCAACCTGGAAGGCTTGTAGAGAGCCAATTCTTTCACTATTTTGGATCTTTACTTTGCAGCAGAGAAACATCTCCATAAATAGCCAGCTTTGTACACCAATTAAAAAAAAAAAAACCACAAAACAAAAGAACTGTATCTTGCTAGGCTCCACACTAACGTGCACTGCATTCCTAAAATCACACCTCAGCTATCTGGCCCAGTCACAAAGCACTTCTTGGCTCATTTTTTAAGTATACCCAGCAATCTGCAGCACATACACCACAAAGAAAATTTAAATGAAATGCGAGAAATAGACAAACACTGCAGTTGCCTTCTGAATCAGTTGATAGTAGTGCTGTTTTGGGACAAACGGATTTTGGAATCAACTCCAGAGTCTTAGGTTTTGGGTTAGATGTAAAAGGTGTGATATGACTCACAAAAATAACGTGTTCAAGTGAGAATTGCTTGGCCCCCCACTCAGCTGTTCACCTGCATCACGTTCTCCAAGGAGCATTCTCAACTTCCCATTGCTTGATTAACCACAGAGAGCACAACTGTACCCAAAAAGGCAGCGGAGGCAAAGAACACTACTGCTCAGACCAACTAGCACAACCGAGTGAACTGCACAAAGCTCTCTTCACATATAAGCAACAGTAAAAATACTACAACAAGCGTACATTGCATGGAGGTGATTTTCAGTGCTCTTTCAGCACATAAAAAAAGAAATCTGTCTTTTACTGACATATACATTCCTTCTTACAGGGAGCACCAATGAAGCCAGCACAAAGCAGAACACTGCAGCCACAGTGCTCTGACACATCAGACTCGTATTACCTAAAACAAATATCGGTCAAAATAGAGATAACGTTTAGACATTTGCTTTAAAGTGTAGCATCCTTTCCACCTGCCACTGTAGGCCGCAGAAGATACACTCTAGTTAACATATTACTGACAGGATGATGAGAAAGCTCCTGTCAGACACTGGCCAGCTGGGTGTTTGAGACAAAACGCACAGCCCCAGCTGACTAGTTAGAGAAAGGCTGGTGAGGTACAATTACAGAGGCATATGACAAGCTTTCATGCTTGAGTGACTTGAGAACCGATGACATGGCTTTAAACAGCAATCCTTCCTACCTCTGGTCACAAAACAGCAATAAGTCAACTGATGCACTGTTGTAAAATCATGATTTATTCCTTTGCTTTGAATACATGAGAGTATGGTATGATGTTCTGGTAGACTACCACAGCAGGTGCACTTGGGGCCTCAACATCTAGGGCCTGCCTCCAGCATGCATAAAATCAATGTTGTAGTTCAGCCTTTCTGGAAAAGCCTTCCCCAGCACTTTAATAATTTATAGTGAGATTAAATTAAAAACTTATTTGTACTGAAACTCTCACAGCTCCATGCACCTAACAAGAATACATGTAGATGTTGTGAGGAGCGAGGAAACAGTGCTGTGCAAGAATATACGGTATGGCATCTAGGAAACATCTTCCTTTTACAGTTAAAATGAAACAACAGTCGCACCGCAAATAAATCAATTCCTTTGTTTCATTCATTCTTTCGTATGTTTCAAAGCAGATAATTTGTTTCTCTTCCTGAGTTTACCGTTCAAAAGCCAGAAATGGCAATTTTTGCTGCAAATGTATCTTACAGAGCATAATCCTCAGGCTAGCTGAATCTGTCTTACTCTAACACTGAGCCTAAAGCAAGCTGTGAGGTTGGTGATAATCACATTACTAAAGGGGCTGGAAAGTCAAGCTCATAAAAGAACCAACACTTAGGTCAAATAATGACCCAGAAGCTATTACAGGAAGGAGCAGTGGGAAGTTTCCACTTCTACGTTTGTAGTAATTGGTATGGCAAGTAGACAAATATCTCCATCAAAGGAGTATTTAAAAGGATATACAGAGTTTAAAGACAGATGCAATAACTACATGGCAATTGTAAGTATGGAATGCTTACAAAAGAACAAACGCTTAGCTGAAATAAAATATAAGCTGACAATTGAATCAAAGCCTCTTAGATAAATTGGTAATTATCTTTTTTTAAAAATTTAAATTACTATTCAATAACTAAATGCAAGAAACTTTTTTTCTTTATTTCCCTTTTCCACTGAAGTATACCTTTTTAAAAAAGCATCCTTGCATCCTTCTTTTTCCCTTTTGTCTTTTCCCAGGACTGATCCTATACTTGAAGTAACGAAAGCATGAAATTCACAGGGCAACAATGCTAAAATTACAGAGTAGTCCTCTACCCCTCTCCCTACACTTCTCTCCTCCCCTCAACAAGGATGAGGAAAAACTAAGCATGGCCTTGAATTATGCCTTTCTCTTTATCAGTCCCTGTTCTGAGATAGCGAACCAAAGCAAAAGTGATAACTGGAGGTGACATCACAACCCAAACCCCATGAACTGACATAAACACTTGGTATTCAGTTAACCTCAGAGATAAGGCACAACTCCCTTAACAGAAAGTTGCACTTAGCAAAGATCATTCTTTCAAAACGAGTGCTATATATATCAAGCTGTATTTCAGGAATATTGAAGTGCAACTCTCACAGCACAACAATCTGCTGCATAGAGCTCATACACATGCCATTTGCTTACCTGTACTGTATAAGGCATTCCAACATTTTAAAGAAGAAACGTGTAAAAAATATTGAATGATTCTTAGCTATTCAACTGAATTCTTCCAGGAGATCCTGAGAAGTGCTTTATTTGATTTTTAAATTCTACTGTTCTGTAAGGAAGGAAGCCTAGCGTCACTCCTGTTCTGTTTATGAAAATGCTAAGCAGATTCTCTCTGAAACTCCTGATAAGCCAGCACTACTCACTTGTTTTATTATATCTCACTTCTGTAAGAAAAATTTTGCCTAGTCCTGTATTGAAAATGCTACACAATGTAGCAGCAATTTCATTTAAATTCAACTTACATAATATTAGAAGACTGGAAAAAATAACCAGAATGAAGTCATTTGGAATCTGAAAGTGGAAATAAGGTGGTGTACATGAACACAGTGTAATTCTGGTACTATTTCTCCTGTTGTCACATCACAGGAACAGAGGCCAGCCGAGATGTTGAGCTGAACAACAATATGCCTTAAAAAGATCCAAATGTAGGCTGAGAGTACAACTGCAAATCCTGCGAGGCACATTGACACATGCCCACCTGCAGGACCCTCTTCCAAAGGCACAGAGCTGCCATCATGATTCCTATTTTCTCACTGCCGGAGCAGTAAAAGGGATTTGGCTGAAGCATCGTTACAGTTGAGGGTATTTTTTTTTATGGCATATTTTTTTCTTTCATTTTTCATACCAAGATGTGTCCCAAACTGGCAAAAAAATAATAAAACAAATCAATTGCATGTTTCCTTTTACTGCATTGCCTGAACTTGTACCAAGTCAGGTTCTTTGAAGAGGCTTTCCCTTGAAATTCTTGATGCCCACTAGGGTCACCTTATTACTCTACTGCAATGCCCAATTCTTCTCGTGACCAGTTCCACAGAAAATAATAGAAAGAATATGGAAATTTCATAAGATAGAGTAAAATCTTTGGTGCCTAAAAGATATATCACAGTACGTTAATTTAAAGACTGAATATATTCATTCACTACTCATTTTGCAAGTTTTACAGTTGTTCATTTGGCTTCTGATTATATGACCTCATGTTTCTTTCATTCCCTAATTAATAGACTTAATTATTTCCACATTCCGCAAATTATCATTAATGTAGTATGTATTTTATATATAGCATATACTGTATATATTTGTTTATGGATTATGTATACTGTATATAGCATGTGTACTATATATTTAGATATACACAATGTTAAGAATCACAGTGAATATAATATATAAATTTATTTATGTATATATGTGTTAATCAATTGCTAATATCTAGAATTGTAAAAACTGTCAGCCTTTCATGATGGTTCTTAATCCTCTGTTGAGTTTACTTTGGACTCAAAAGAAGTTAAAGGCTTTTAATCCACTATTTACAGTCCAACATTTCTCACTCCTTATACACATACATTTACTGGAAATCAGCATCCACATGTCTTGGAAAATACAAATTTTTAATAGTATGCCCAAACTTGTGTGTATACGTTGAAAATAATTGTTCACTTATTGGGTAGCAGAATTAGTAGCGTTTAGAAATAGAACTTTGGTCTCCCACAATAGAAACAACATAAAACAACGTGTTTTATGGATACTTTTGAAAAACATAAGGTATTTTTAAGGACTGATCTTAACAAGCCAAATAATTTGTGTAGCAAATAAAACCAATGACAAAAGTAGCTTATAAAGCAACAGTCTCATAGTAACGCGAAATTAATATTTGGTATATATTCAAAATACAGGGGATTTTAAAGCCTCATTAAATTCTGAAAATATTAGAACAAAATTAACACCTGAATATTTATATGTAGTTTCAAAATGAAATGCAACATTCTTTTATTAAGCAGTCTACACAGGTAAAAGGAAAGAAAAAAACATCTAATGTGGCAGTAGTCTAAATCCTTTATTAATAATAAAATGCTATTTTGAGTTGTATGCTATTATAAGTCTGAAGAGCTGCTCCAAATCAGAGCTATTACAGTATGCACTCCCAAGCCATTCTAAGAAAGATGAATCTACCTATTACCAGGTTAGGATAGCAGCTATTATTGTGGCCCCTTGATTTCTTTCAAGTAGCTCCAATGGAATAAGCCACAAGTGAATAATAAAGATCTTATAATAGCCCTTAAGAATTCTTTTTAGGCTAGAAGGCACAGAAATGAGCTCAGGAGAGTTAAAGAACTCTCATCTACTGATAAGGAAAATAATTAACCTGACTTAATGTATCTGAGTAGGCCTTATATAAATCAGACTTTTGTACTTCAAGAGCCAGACTAAAACCATATATCAGAAAAGTATGTAGATATTGTCTTATAAGTACACATGGAACATATCTAAAACCACAAAGGTCTGTAGGTCATTTTGTGAAACGTTCAATATATTCTACTGAAAAGGAGACGTGTGAAGTACTTACAGTGCTTAGTTTGCTCGAGGTAATAATGATTCTTCTCTCATGCAACATACTGGCATAAAGTTGCAGCATGTTGTTCACATCCACAGCAACAAAATACTCAGTGAGGTTTCTCTGTTTAAATAAATAGGATGTTAACAATATAGTGCCAATGGTAGCTAAGAAAAACATTAATACACTGTATACCAGAAAATTTGACCAATTAATTGGTAGAAAAAAAATATTAAGGAAATCTACATTAAAATGCATATGCTCTAAAAATAGAAATAGAATTTTAAGGCTAGTGATGATCTAGCTTTGGAACAAGCTATTACTTTGATGATTTGAAGATTATTTGATAATGCTTCTGAAATTAGAGTTGTCCACTTTCTGAATCTAAACAACCGAAAAATATAGCACATCAATAGCAATGTATGCTAGCAACTGTAACTTCCAGCCAGGAACGGAACTCCCAGCACCACAGTAACTGCTCTGCCATAGTTATGACAATAAAACCACAACATTTTGCCAGTCTTTCCCAAGGTGAGCACATGTTATTCTACTTCAAGGAAAACAAACCAGCTTGTTGGGAAGAAAAACGCGCAAAAACAGCCAGCTGTAGTAGAAGGTTGTGAGTGTACCTCTATGGGATTTAACAAAAAATAAAGCCACCAGTACACTTTATTCATAGGTCAGATTATATAAAAGTGGGGGAACTGGAAAAAAAAAAAAAAAAAAAAGGGTGTGTGTGTCAGGTGTGTGGGTCTCTGTGTTCCAGATTAACTTAATATTTCTGTGAGGCACAGAACCACAGAAATACAGGTTCTGAATTAGTCTGAAGACCACCCGCAAAAACACATAGAAAAACACCAAACACAACTATTGGAGAATAGGTACAAAAATATACCAGTTCACCTCACAACATACAAAGTATACATCTGATTTCCTAACTTCACATGTCCATTACCACACCTGCAACCAGAACCTCCATTGACCTCTCAGAAACAGCATACCCCACAGGAGCCCACCATTGGCATGTACCAGCCCAAGGACAGGAGCCGGAGCAGTGAAACTCAGCTTACACTAGCTGTGGGGTCAGCAGAGACAGCAAGGGCTTTTATCCCAGAAAGACAGTGAGGGCATGACAAAAGAATGAAGGCCTGAGGGCAGCACATGCTCCTGAGGCTCAGAACTGTGACATGGCCGCCACCAACAATGCAGGGAATGCTGTGTGATCCAGAGCCACTGCTGAGCAGCTGCTGCTCCAGTTTCTTGTAGGCCATAACTAGGGAAACCTAACCTGAGGGAAAACCTGGATGGTGACCAGGAGATTCAATTCCTTTTCAGATACATTTCAATATTAAATGAGAATTTCTTAGAAGAAATGACAGATGATCCAATGAATTAAACAGTTTTATGTAAACTCGTAAATGTATTATTAATTCAAAGACACAGAGCATGGAGTTACTCTGGGTCCATCCTGCATAGGTATTTGGAAGCTGAATTGAGAGTGTTAAGGGCCACAAATGCAGCATTTAGAAAGATTCTGGTCCTCCAAGCATCCCCTTTAATGGGTTGTCAGAAGCTGATGTGCAAAGGTAATTTAAGTCCCCCTTATCTAGGGCAGCCTTTATATTTTAGTTGATAATGACATGCTCATTCTGTTCTGCACATGCCGTGGTAAATAAGTTGGCCATCTTGTGTAGAACAACATTTCTCTGGGAGTCAGTCACAGTTATGTCTGCATTAGAGCTGAAAAGATATTGCTCCAGAAGTTTGTGAAACTTACAGCAAAGAACAAGGAAAAGTCACTGTATTATTGATTTACTATATCTATCTCACCTCTTAACTCCTACATGTTTTATCCTCTGCCATTTTGAGGATACTGGAAGAGGGTGTATTTCATAAACAGAGTTAAAAAAACATTAATAGTATAGAAAGGCACTTTGACAATTACTTTACAGCTTTCCCCAGAATCAGCAGAGCACATCCACAGCAATACCACTGCAAGAACCTCACTCACCCAGAAACTCGAAATGAAACCTCCCCGTTTTCTTCAAGTTGAACATACTAAATATCTCCTAACCTCCAAAGCTATGCTTTAGTAGGAGACCAAAGAATATGTTAAAACAGAAGATTTCTTACAAACAGTGGAATTCAATCTGAAGAGAGAAATATGAAAATAAACATCTAAAAGCTAATCCTTGTCCTGACCAAAGAGCCACTCCCCACCCTGAGCCCTTTCATCTCAATGCAGCAACTTCCTACAGACTTCTGAGTTACCCCAAGACTCCAGCATCTCCCCAGGGTCCCCTGCCACCAGCTCAGGACTGGGCTAAGCCCTGCTAGGAATAACCTCCCACTACCTGCAGGTTTGAACTTCTCAGCCTATGCTTGTGCATAGGCCCCATTGCCTTTCCTCCCCAACCTTTCCTGCATCCCAGAGACAATGTGTCTGTACTGCAGTTTACCCACCACAGCCACCAAAACATCTAACTTTCAGAAGAAAGTCACCATGTGAAAGTGTAAAAATGCAAACCTATAAAGCCTTGTTGAATTCCCAATTTAATGCAGAAATAGAAAGCAGAAAGTTAGGTAACCAATTAAATACCTTCTATCTAAACACATCATCGAGGACGTGATCTGACATTCTGCATTTGTACTGCAGCACTACCAAGAAATCAGCTTCTACAGAACGAAAGCCTTCATTAAAAAATAACAGTAATTATTTCTGGTGTACGGTTACCATCCGTATATGAGCAGGTACAGTATGTTTTCTAAAAGCCTGAAACAACGCCTTCTTAAACAAAAATTAACTGCCTATCTTGATAGCTAAATTTGCAGCTTAGCAAAGCAGCGTTTAAAGGGCAGATATTCAAACAACACTAGCTATGTAAGTAGAATGTTTTGCATATATAACCCCTATAAATGCAAACAAAGTAATTATGAAAAAAAAGGCAGACAGTAATGCTCAAAAAATGTACAATGCTTTAACAATGCATGCAAGAGTAACTTTACTAGCTAAAGGTTATAATAATAGACATCAATCATATTCTAAAAACAGTCACAGAAAAATCCACCTATTGATAAAAGCAGAGTACAGCCCTATTGAAAGAATGAGGCTTATACTTCCAAATTTCTTAAAAAGAAACTGCATACTTACACTTTCAGGGATTGTTGGCAATCCAGTTATATCAGGAGTAATGAAATACAAGTGCTAATCAATGGGAAAAAAAATGAACAATTTATATACACAGCAATCAAAATTATTTTTAAAATATGTCACATTTAGGATTTCCAACCCCATCTTTGTTTAAGCAAATAGCCAGGTTTCCAGTAGGATTCTTACTATTACCAGACAAATAACTACGCAAATCACATCATGAAATCACAATTTCTGGCTTAATACAGCACACAAACCAAGTGAACAAAACACTGTGGTGCTGTTAGAATGAAATTAAGCCAGGTTTAAATGTCTCATGTCAGAGTAGCTTCAGCACTGGTTTTAAAAATTTCAAGCACAAAAATAAATGTTAAAGAACAAAATATAAATTTACAATGAGTAAGGAAAAATCATTTACATGACAATTAATGAGAACGGTAATATTATTGCTTAATATGCAGTCTTGTCTCTTTCCAAACATCTTCAAATCCAAAATGTGCTAACAGAAATCCAAGGTCTGACAGCTCGACATTCCACAATCATTTATGAAAAACATTCACAATTTTATAATCTTATGTTTGAGGCCAGTTAGAATGTAAACATAAAATGCACTAAACTGAAAACAGATGTAGTTTAAATTGTTCTCCTTAATCCAGTGCTTTTAGTAGTCAAATACAGATTTAACTCCATAATCTTAAGATATTTTCCATAATTAGTCTAAGACTTGAAGGACAAAAAACCTTGAAGTAGATATTAAGTAAATGTGATAACCATTGAATTTTTAGCTTTTGCTATTTTAAGGCTTTTTAAATTTTTCTTAAGATCTCTGCTTTTATACTGCATATTTTTTATCATTATTAGCAACACAAAAACAGTTTAAGTCAAACTTGAAAAAGATACAACAGAACAAAAAAAGAAGTCTAAGATAGTGTCTGGTGTTCAAGCAAAAAAATACATTAATACAATATACTCTGTGTAGGAAGCTCTTATTAAACCAGTTTGATACATCGAATAGAAAATTTTCTCCACATATTAGATCAATTGGCAATAGCTCAAGAACAAAAAAAAAACAAAAACCATCACTAACTTTAAAAAAAAAAAAAAAAGGCATCACTGCATTTGCACGAGACATTCCAGGATTTTTTTTTTAAAACATCAACAGGAAAAAAAAAAGTCAAGTCTTTTCTCTAGTCAGGAATAGGAAAATACTCAGATTAATGCAGTACATTCTTAAAGAGAAGAGTACATTCTTAGATGAGAAAATTGTTTTCTGTACTTAATAAGAGTGCAGAAAATTCAACGACACATTTTCTGATTAATGGATTTAATAACTTGGACTAGTAATTATTCATAATTAAGAAGTAAGTAATACTTCACTCACTGAACAAAAAAGGAAGTTAGAGCTACGAGAAGCAAGGATGCATTACTGAAGCCATTAAGAACCATAAAGCAGCAAAAATAACATGGTATGGAGTCCTCGCACATCTTTGAGAACTCCCTTAGGAGGGTGCGTATGACCATGAAAAACATACTAAATTAATAGTTGCTGTCTCGTATAAAGTCTTCTGTAAAAAAGGAAAACTAGAAAACGCAAATTTCGTTAAGTTTAAGTGTTTGATTTTGGTTATACTCTGAAATTAGATTGGTTTAAACAGAAGGTTAATAATGCTCTTTTAGGCTATAGACAAGAGGAGAATTTCCAAAAGGTTAGTATAAATAAGCCTGAAATCAGAAAACATATCCTATAGCAAATAATCACTACTTTAATTACAATAGGTTTTAGATAGTGCCTTTTAAACTCACCGACACAAGGCAAGGCTCTTTTTTCAAAACTTGCTTACTCGCAAAAATCATCTCTTGGTTCTTATGCAATATGAGAGAAAGATTGAATTGATTTTTTTTAGCTTTTCAATAGAGCAAAGATGATTCCAATGCTTCCCATGTCTAAAATGTGTTCTGAGATATGCTTTATTTTGTATGTTTTACCCCCATCTAAATTCATGCTTAGCTAACTTTTCCAACAAAAGAAAAAGCACTTTTGTTGGCCCTCCATGGGTAAAATGGAAGAGACAGAAAGTTTCATAGAATCAAAGATTGCTTGTAACAAGACAGAGGTGCAAGGAGAAAACATGGTCCTTAAATAGATCAAGGCATTTTGGTGTCCTACTTACTGAAATTTACTGTGAAAAACCATGTATCTGGATACTGGCATATTTTATGCATGATTATGTACACGTAATTTGAAGTACCATCATGGTCTGCCATTTAAGCCCCAGTTCAATGTCTAGGAGCCTTACTCTGCATATCTGAGTATTTGGGGAGATGAATCTTTTTAATTCTGCTTCATGAAATTTGATCTAGACTCATCCTGGCACCATGAAAGACAACCTCATGCTGTTATTCCTACAATTATTTTTCAGACTATAGCTTCTTTTAAGTCTATGACCGCTGACTGTTCCACTCTTGCCTATTTACAATACACAAGAAGACAGAAAGAGACACTGATATAAAGATTGACACACAAAGTTAGAGTTGAAAGTGGCCACAAACATTTCCCTACTCCCTGCAGCACTGAGCTTATGAAAATAGATGCCTAAAGATCCAAAACACATTTTGATTCAAGGGAACCTACTCCATCCTGCTTTTCCCTGCCTGAACCCACAGTACTTGCTCATCTGTGCCTGCAGCCAAGCATTTGGCAACCAGCCCACATTTGGATTATCATTGTTCAGCTAAAAAGATAACAAAACTCTTTCATGGAACAAACTACTGGGAACAAGAGACAGCTGAGAAAAAATAAATTCAAACGTCAACTAATATTGAAATAAAACCAGCAAGCATCAACTTAATTGCAAGCAATTTGTCATCCCAATGTTGCTGGTTGTATCCTCCACTCCAAAGTTCACCACAACATTCATTTGAGATAGGAAAGCTCTGTACAAGATGAAACACAGCACTGACAGCAAAGCTTTCCAGGAAACAAAAGGAAAAAAAAATCTTAAAAATTTATGTCCTACTGAAGCACAGGAGGATTTTTAAAAGATGTTACTAAGTGTTTTACGATTTCTAAATTAGAATTGGTTATAACACTGCAGTCAGCAACAGTAAAATATTATTCCATATACCAGAGGGTACTACTGTAGGTTCATATAATATAATATTATGTCATTCTGAACAAATGATTTTAATTTCTGTTACATACTGAAAAATAACATTTGTTATAAGGACAAAACAAACAAATATACATATGCACATACATGCACAAATACATTGAAAGAAATCAAACTGTAGCCTCAAAAAACAGCTCTACTTTCTGGTGAGAAACACCATGCAAGACTGCAAGGCCTTCAAGACACAGTGGATTATTATTGTTTGAAGAATGAAAATACTAGGGCTCTATAGACAATTGAAAAAAGTGTAAAATTATCTGCAAGAAAGAGCTAGAAACACAAAGTAGTAGTTCTAGCAGTACTAGATCCCAGGATCCACCTCAGTTTCCTTTTTCATTCACAGAGAAAAATCCAATTTGTTTCTTTTTGACTGACTTTAAGAGAACAACTCCAGATAGAGAGAAACTATTCTGTGCAGAAAAAAAAATATCAA
Source organism: Tetrao urogallus (assembly GCF_951394365.1). NCBI lineage: Eukaryota > Metazoa > Chordata > Aves > Galliformes > Phasianidae > Tetrao > Tetrao urogallus. Next base: position 21,318,611 of record NC_136818.1, on the reverse strand, counting down.
AGCTTAAAAAGATTATCCAAGCCAGTTAATGATGGAAAGCCATCTAAGATTAAAGTTTACAAAAGGATTCTTTTAACCATAATTAGGCATTTTGGATTAGGCAATAGAATTAGGAATAATGCAGAGAATACTTACCACACTTAAACTGACCAAAGCATTTGCCTTTGGCACAGGATGGCTATACAAAGATTTTAACAAATCCTTTGAGTCATTTTCCTAAAGGGAATATTTTTTAAAAGTTATTAATCATTACATAAAAGAATTATTACAATTTACTACATGTCAAACAACTTATATCATACACATACATATTTAGTGAGAAAGACAATTGCAGTTTCCCATGAAGTAATTAAATATAATTTAAATATGAGTCAAGCCAACTTCATTTATGTTAGAAAAATTCTTATATTTTTTCCCCATATACTCCATAAATTAGTTACATTATTTGCAACTGAAAATAGCATTAAAATGGATATTTCGACTTCCTAGAAGAGTTAGCCATGGTATTCGTCTAACAAAAAAACTTTGTTAAATGTGCAGCTATGCTTGAATTGTACACTCTTGGTCACACAGTGCCTGGGAAAGCATGACAGCCTCCTCAGTAGCATATATGGCATGAAGCAGTACAATGAAGCACATACTTCCACACACTGCTAAAACTTTCTGATCATCAATACTGAGATTCTCAGTATACAGCACAACAAGCCTAATCTAGCAACTTAAAGCGATTGTACAATGCCAAAACCACTGAACAGTGGAGAAGAAGCAGAGGAGAAAATGATTCCCATCTTCCTATTGAGGTCAAATACCTCCCCAATAACCATTTTACTGCTATAGTGAAATAAGAGCCAAATACAAAGCTCAGTTTAAAGATTCAGACTACTAGTGATGAAACTACACATACAGAATACATTTAACTAATCCAACATCTAGAATAATGTTTCTATTTATTACATGAAGTCCATTTACTGTAGTGCATAATAACTGCTTAATAAATAGTTCATCTATTTTTTAAACATCAGCTTTTCCAATCAGCATATGGCCATCCATTGATGTCTTTTTTAAATTTCCATCTAGTAGTCTAATGCAGTTAAATCAGAAAGACATGGCTACAGTGTTCTCCATAAAAACAGATGCCACTACTTCCTTCCCTGTATAATCCTGGAATATGTTTAATTGCTCATGAATATGCAAACTAAACTATCATGATTCTTCACCAAATGTTGCAAGCAATTTTGTCTTGCTAGTTGAGATGACAGAATTACGAGAGGTAGTTTTTAGTTAATGTGAAGGGTGAAACAGTACATCATATTTTATGCAGTTCTGAAAAAAAGTGTTTGTAACTGATAATCAGATAGTTCCAGAAATCTACAGTTTACAATCAATGCATCATAGAGTTCTCCAGTGATGTAACACTTTGCTCACACTTCACCCAGGACTTGTTTATACCAAGACTGACACTTCAGAAAGGTAGATTCTCAGCAGCTTTCTAAGATTCATGTGATATTCAAGTGATAGTTGTGGCCCGACATTCACATTGATTGAACTCCAGTATAACAAGTTGAATGACTTTTACTTGCACTAAATTTTACTTAAAATTAAACAGTGAAGAATCACTTTATGGCAATTGAAATAGTGACCATTATTCGGTACTGTTACTGCTGCAAAATCTTTCACACAAAGAAGTAGACTATGTAAAATGTAAAATTACCTGCTCTTTAGCCAAATAATCTGCCAGAGTATTTAAAAGCTTATAGTATACTTCAAACCAGGGTAGGTAACTAAAAAGGGAGAGGAAAGAAAGAAACATTAAGATATCAGTGTACTTTTTCACTGTTTATGAAACCTACCATAAAATGACTAGTACATTTTTGCGTTTTTACGTGTAAATAAAATGCTTATAAACCTGTTCCTCACAAACTTCAGTTTAATGGTACATCACTGATAGGTTGTAGCAAAGCTCTACTCCTTTACAATCTATCTACTAACCAAACCTATTTGGTAAGACTTGGATTTTGCTTTATTATAAAGCTGACACCTCAGTACTTCAGATCTATTATGTATACCAATTCACTTTACACAGTAAGGTGGAAATCTACTTTAAGTCCCACGTACACGTAGATTAGCTTATAATGTTCTTGCTTCTCATTACGCTAAATGCATCCCAAAAAAATCACTTTAAACACTGTCAAACAGCTTTAAATCACAGTCCCATTATCTATTAAAGCTTTCAGTAGTTGTGTTGGTAATTTTACTTGCTATTTTGACATTCTACACTCTGCTGTGCCTGGGCAGACTGCCACAAACCATCTACCTAGGCAGAGCCAGTACCCCATATCAGGCAAGTCGTGCATCGCTACAGAATATCACAGATGCCACATATATCCAAGAATACATGAAGTCTTCCCTCTATGAAGCCATTTCTATACATAGTAGCAATTTCTATAAACAGCTGAGCATTTACTGATACTGCAAGCACAATAATACCACTATTTCAAAGGCTCCTACCATAAGTCTGCAACCCGTATTTGTGCAATATTTCATTAGTTAAATAGAATCCAAGATAAATGTGACATAACTGAAGGGTATGAGAAGAGAAGCTCAGTGTCATTATTGCCTTTTTTTTTTGTCATCTATTTACAGATTATTTACCTTAACTTTGACATCAGACCTTTCCATAGTCTCTATTTAAGCTTATGATACAGATGCAATATGTAGTTTACCAGACATTACAAATATAAATTATTCCTTACTTACAAATTAGACACCTTCTAATTTCTTTGAGTTTTTTCCACAAATAAAAAACACATTACTAAAACAAAAAGCATGATTAATATGGCTTGATCATATTTTCATGTGGGACAGGAAGTAAAGACTGAAAGATTTTTATTTCATTTTATACCTAAGCTTTCTCTAACGCGGAAGTGGAAGCCACCAGGGGAAATCTCAGATGTTTCAGAAGCCAAGGCTACTTTTGTCCAGTGAGCAGAGCAAGGGGTTACACTTCCTTTGCAATAGCTCCATTCTCAGTAAGCAGCTGGTAAGGCTTTAGAAATAGACTCCAGTTCTTAGAGCGAAGAACAAGCGTACACAACCGCACCTCCATATTACCACTCACTGCTTCTGGGCCTGAACATTGTGCATCCTTGTTGCAGTAGCTCCTAAACCTACTGGTTTTGAAGTTTTATTCCATTTGGAACTCCTGACCTATGACCTTCTGAAATCACATTTCCCTCATCCTGGACATGAAAACAAAACTACAAAACTGCTGGGCACAACCACCAGGGTCCTTGCAGACATCGCAGCCAGCAAACTGCTCTGCCGGCCCCCAGCTGCAGCAGAGATCAGAGCATGGCTCAACCACTTCATCCAAGTCAAACTACAAGGTGCAAATTGCAAAAAACCTTTATAAGCATAGATACAGGAATAGTTTACATCATTTAAACCCTTCCAGTGTTTTGCCACCACCTGAGCAGTAGCAGGCTATATCATCCAAGCATATCATTTTTTTTGTTATTGTAGAATATTCTAAAATCTTATCTGATTGGTTGTTTTTCATAACGAACATTTATGACCAGTGTGCTATAAATGTTAATATTTTATTGAAGTAGGAACAATATTTCTGTCATGTATCTATGATCTCGGCTCCCCTCTTATTGCAAAAACTAAAATTTAGTTTTTGAATAGATACATGAGGCCAATTTCATTACTTGAAATTAATGAACCCGAGCACAAAACCGGGGAAGGGTAAGGCATGCTGACCCAAGTACTCTTACATGAGCTTTCTCTCTTAGCAAGATGAGGGAGATGATGCACATTCAAATCTACACATAATCACAGACACATACATTGTAAAAAAACCAGACTGTTTGCACATAGTTTAAAAATACCAACTTCCTTCTGATGTGAAAAACGAGATAAAAAATTGCTTTAAACCTTTAAGTACCGTAGATACTATGTTAATATAATCTCAGCATGCTACTTAAACTTGAAAATTTAAGACAAATCAAAACATCGACAGCATGAAAGCGAAGACCATCAAGATCTGATTTCATCAAATAAAAAGAACATAGATTCTCAAATGAGATTACTGATTTCTCATTGCTCTTTAATTGTACACATTGCCTTCACAGACAGCACGTTACAACTAATACTCCTTTGAGAAACGAATGTACAAGACAAACATATGAAAACCTCCAACTCCTATAAAGTTGCCTTCACACAACAAAGAAGAATATCAAAATACGCACATGACTGTTTTAAAAGATACCTATTTCCTGTTTTAGAATACAGTGGTCTTTAAGAGTACAGCCACTGCCTGTCATGAAAACACAAGCACGAGATATTTCATGGCTAATTAGAAACATACTTAGCATTTTCTTTTAATCCAAATGAGCCACAAGACAGGAGCTCAGACTTTACCCAAAGTCGTGCATAACCCTTGTTGCAGTAAGTAGACTTCCACCTCACTTGTGCTTCTGCTATAACTCTGATAAAACTTTTACATTCATGAGTCAAAGGTTAAATAAAGGAAAGGAAATGTTTTCTGTCAAATAGTCAGGTAACCACTAACAGTCTTGAACTATCAGCAGGAATCTAACTTCTAGTAATCAAATAAAACTAAGGAAACTGCCTTTCCGTAGCTAAATGTCTAATGTCTAGGGGCTACTTTTCTGTCTGGAAAATTGACACAAAATGTGTAAAATTGAAACATTCTGCTTCTAAGGGATTTGCCTAAAGGAAGAGAGAGAAAGCTTCAAGAATGGCCTCAACTGAAGAACTACAAAGAGTTACCACATAAACCTGTCTTCCTTATTATAGCATTTCATTTGGAAACATAGGTGACAATTTTACAGTCGTAAAAATTAATGAAATCTAAGACTGAAAATTTTAATGATGCATTTTGCATTTCTCTAGGTACATAAGGTCAACTTCACATTCAACAGTTTCAAGATTTTTAACAAAGAAAAGATCAGTCAAGTTACATAAATTACATATTAAAACCATGCAAGTAATTCAAAATCAGTTCACTGTAAAGTCAAAGCATTATTCCTACTACAAACAGCAGAGACATAAATAGCAGATACTTAATTATTTTGGGTATTGTTTCTATATAAAATTTCTATTGCGCCACTTCAATTCTGAGCTGCCAAAATTAACATATGGAAAACTGAACAAGAAGAAAACATCCAGTATGGTGTATGAGAACAAAAATACATTACAATACTCCTGTTGTGGTACCCAAGTTCTTAGGGGCTACATGAGCTCAGTGGCTTGTGGAGAAGGAAGTGACACAGCAGGACTCACACCCAGAGCTTCACACAAAGTAGCCTCGTCATTTAAAAATAGAGGAAACCAAGCAAGTCAAAAGAGTTGCAAAGGAATCCCTCTACATTTCTGAAGAACGATCCAAGATTTGTTCTCTCACCTTACTATGATTTTGCACTCATTTGCACATTGAATTTGGCAAATACAGACAAATTCTGCTTGACTGTTTTTGACCATACCGTAGCACTAGTAATTTCTTCAGATGAAAATGCCTGGTATAACCACATCAGGTGTAGTTGTTTCACTGTATTAGCACTTACTCTGACCTCAGAGAGAACTCTGTTCACATTCTGTGTATATCAAGTGTACAGAACCATGAAACATCTACAGTATTCCTGTATCTACAACCCAAGTAGATGTCCCGCTTAAAATTCTCCAGTTTAATGTAGCACTACATGGCGGAAAATTCAAAGATTATTTCCTTTAATTAGCATTTCAAATAAGAAGGAAAGAAAATGAATTATAGAGAGATAAGCTATAAGACCTAATTTCATGAGCAGCTTTATATTGATTGCATACAGTTTCAGGACAAGTAGTCTTTTCTTCACTTTGCAGTTTAAAACCCTATACTTCGCCAGCCTGGCAAAGGTTAACACATGAACTGATACCACCCACAAAAGATATTCACAAGAGACTTGCTGTATTTTGTTCTCTACTCATCAGCCTACCCAAATTTTTATAGAATTTTTTTATCATCACTATGATTAGCTTGTTCCTGCCATTCCTTTAAGATATTTTTACTTGGATTTTAGTTTCCTACTACTATCAGTGAAGTTTTTTTATACTCAACTGCCTCTAGTCTGTGTTAAAGCCTCAGCCAGCAGTTTAAACATAGTCCTCTTCTTAGTGGAGATACACAATATGTACATATGTAGATGGGTGGTAGTTAGATATGGCATTTTTGTACACCCACATTTGTGTGTTTATATAAACTTCGATATTACTAGACGTGTGACAGACAGTTTGAACTGTTCTTACAGAAGTGTCTTTGTCTATATACATACTGAATGTACATTAATGGTAATTTGAAATATGGAAGAAGCAACTGTGCACACGTGTACAAAATCTTTACATATTAAGACAGCAACCCTTCATTTAAAGGTCTTTCATATTGGTTAATTGAAGAGAAAATATGAACAAGGCAGAGACAGAATAAATGCCAACAGGAGTACACTAGCGGGTCTTCTTTCACTCGGCCATTCCTAACGAATCTTGGAGAAACCAGACCAGATATGAAGACAGTTCATTGAAAACATTAATACATTCTTTCTATCCAAGAAACGCTATTTCAAACTAACATGTAAACTGGAGAGAAAAGGGCTACCAATCTAGAAGTATAATTCCATGAAGCTAATGCTGTTATGCACTCAGTGTTGCATTGTAAATTTGAAATTGTCGCAATAAAAGCAATAAAGGCAATGTTTTGATTAAGATTCAGTGAAAAATTATAGCTTGCCACTTTTCATTTTCCTACTTATTCCTGTCAAGTAACAGACCACTGGCTAATCTCTAACTGATGTATGTCTCTGCGGAAATGTTAAAAGAAATACCTTAGTTTACACCAGCTGAGAACATGCACCTTTTTCTTTGCAGTACTGTAGACAGTAATTAAATATACACACTTGAGCCCCATCCCTGGATGCACTCAAGGCCAGGCTGGACATGGCTCTGGGCATCACAGTGTAGTGGTTGGCAATCATGCCCGTGTGCAGGAGGGTTGAAACTACATGATTGTTGTGATACTGTTCAACGCAGGCCATTCTGTGATTGGTACTGCAGCATTAGAATCTAGACAGGCAAGGTTAGGAGTAAGAATCACAAATTTTGTTTCTAGCTTGATGAAGGAAGAAAAATTTAACTAAAAAAAAAAAAAAGCTAGAAGCATATGCATACATTCTCTACAGTGCTTAACAAGACACATCAACAAAAAATGCCACAACAAAAAGGGTTAAGTATTTTATCCTCCAAATGCCTGAACTAAATCATTATGCAGCATTATTACAGAAGTATTGTTGGAAATTAATTGGCTCCATGTGATCCCTCCCAAATTTTTTTCCTTTACCCCAGAAGAACCACTGCACAAGCACTCCAAACAATAGATTGGAATCAGTTTAAAACTCTGGATGTCAGAAGGGTTCCAAAAAAGATGCCCCCATTCCCTCCATAGGTACTGCATGCTGACAGATTATTACTTGAATACTTGAAGGCAATTCTGCCTTATAATAAAGCACAATACAAAAAGGCTTTAGCTTACCTTTCCCTCCCCCCCCCCCCCTTCATCACTAAACCTATTACTTTACAGAAAAATAAAGAATAACCAGAAAGAAAAAAAAGCTATTTAAATTAGGTCAATTTCCTAATTCTCAGTGTCAATTCTGTACCACAGTGCCATGCTATACATTGATGATTCATCTCATTCTGAAGTTTCTTACATGAAAAAGGTGGAAGACGCCTGAAAATTGCTTCCAAGTACAGGAATATAGAATTGTGTATTTCATCATGAAACTGACTGGATACTTGCCAAAGACTCCATTAAAAATTAAAAATATCCACATAATGCTCAAAGCCTGCAAAGCTAGAGTGTAAAATTCCTGTGTTATACAAATTGAAACCATCGTATGGAACTTGGGACCACTTTTCATCTGAAATCAACAGTAACATCATTGAAAAGAAACAGTGTACTGATAATAGTAAATATTTATTATTAATAACTGTTGAGAAGAAGTATTAACAGATTTGAAGAGATATTACATTTGTCCTATATTCACTTCTCTACTCCATTTTTCACATGCAGCTTACCTCAGAATACAGAGGCAGACTTTGCCTCCAGACGTCAAACGGCAAAATCCAAACCGTTGCTTACTTTCAATGTCGGTGAGCACAAAAGTGAAATGCTGTCCAACTTGGTTTTGGGACACCCTGAAAAATTAGATACGGATCATAAGAACACCAGATGATAGAAAACACTAGCAGTATTTTCTAGTTGCTAGTAACTGCTCTCCAGCATTTTCATGTTCAAACCTCACTGCTCTTCCTCTCAGATTATCCTTTCCTTCCCTCCTTCATCCCACCTCTTCTGCAGGCACCGAAGAGCCCCATTCCTTCATTCATCCATGACTCCTGCTGTCATCTTTGCACCACCCAGACCTGGCCACCTCCACCTTAGTGAGCCCACGCTTCAAGGGCTGTGTGTAGCTCAGACCCCCACAACACAGAACAGAAGGTGCAGGAGTTATGGAAGGCACAGAGTAGGGAAAATAAGAACGAGAGAAAGCAGCCGCTGAATTATAAAGACAGATTTAGAATGGTTGGGAAAAAAAAGAAAAAATATAACATTACAAGATCATAGAGACGGGGAAGAGAACTGTTCATAAAGCAAAGCACATTGCAAGCTTAAAACTGGCTTTTCAGTCTGGTCAAACTTGGGTGATTTTCATAGAAATCATGAAATGCATTCCATATAAGCACTTAAGAACACAAACTACATCTTAACCTTATTCACAGAAAAACATACTGCACTTTTTCAACAATTCCCAGAAAAAAAATAAGTTTTAGGTAGACTCAGCATTTTCAATTGGGAGAGGTAATGCATGGCATAGTCAAAAGTAAAATATAGCAAAGTTTTAATGGGCACTGTAGAAGTTCTGAAAAGGTAACACGCAGCAGTTCTGACTATAATTCTACCGTCTTATTTTCTCATTCTTACATCATCTTCAGCAGAGTGCCTAAGCACCTGCTAGAAAGCAATATGGTTAACATATGTCACATGTGGCTGAAAAAGAATTCCTTCAGAATCTAAGAACCATCTTTCATCTCCCACCAAGTGCACTTTTTTCCCCATTTATCCCCTGCAATACGTATATTATTATAATATACTGTACTGCAATTAAAGCACATGTAAAGATTTCAATGCATGAGACCAAATATGATTTAATTCTGAGACTTTATTAAAAATAGCACAGGCAAGTTATGGCAGTCCAGCAGGAGGCAATCCCAATGCCATCTCACCACCTCCAACTCAACATTTTCCCTTCGAGAGAGACTATGCAGCATTTTCCACAGTTGGTGTGAGAACAGCCCAGCTTGAAAGCTGCATCCCACAGACTTTAGGAGGAGCTGCAAGCAGCACATTCTGGATGCTCGAGATGAGAAAAGCTCCAAGGCTGAACCTCCACAAACAACCTAGAAGTTTGCATTTGGTCTCATTTGCTTCAGAAGAACAGCTAACAAAAGCCAGAGACCAATCATCTGCAGCATGTTTTCTAATCAGAGTTTCAAATACCGACTTCATTCTAGGTTGCTAATTCAAAAGTTCCATGCAAGACCTGAGGGTAGCAAGGAGGCCTGCTTTTTTGCCCCTCTTCAGCAGAAGTGAAACTGTCTGTATGCCAGCCATAGAAGAACAAGCTAATGATGGCTGCATATTTCCACACACTGATTGATAATGCCAATGTCTGAACTCAACACAAATCATTCAAGAAGCACTAGCACAATAGTTTTAATACACCCATTACATATTTTTATGTGCACAAGTTTTAGCTATGGTATTTGGGTCCCGGGCCTCTGAAGCCAAGTCGTGACTTTGGCCACACTACCAAATCACAGCAAAGATGCTTCTACCAATTTTCCTTAAGATGAAAATCAACATAGATAAATGCAATTCCTACCTACCAGAATTTCCCAACCAAAATGTTACCTGCACTTTCCAATGGAGCACAGGATCTATTGAACAAGATTCACAACATTTTTTTTTAATTTATTTTTTTTAAACAGAACTCAGGCCTGTGGATTACTTCAAAACAAGTGACCTGCTCACTTGCAGGGAGACAGCACAAGCACGCTACTGCAAACTGTCGCTGACCTCCTCCTCCCTCATTCCTCTGTCTTGCTTTCCCCCCCCCCCCTTCCTTTCAGCTCCTGCATGGCCTGCTTACATTTAATCTTAGTTTAACAACAATAAATCACCAGTAGCAAAGAATGTGTGTAAACACTTATTAACTCTGCAGACTACAATGGGCTCTTTCAAGGCTATTACAGTTCACTATATGAATAAAAGCAGTTTTTAAAAATTTTCTAATATCAGCAGAATACAGAAAAGGCTCTTTGGTACACACAGAGCAGGTAAAGAGCTGTTTTAAAGAACTCTGCTTACACTATAGCCATTGTGCAGGCTGCATTTCAAGGCTGCCTTGAGAGAGCTGATTAAGGCAGGAATTAAATCTCTTCTAATGAAAAACAACATGTCTAACCATCACATTTATCCTTAATTCTTAATTAGAATTGCTCTTCTTCCAAATTTATCTGCTTAGGAGACACAGTATGCTTGAAATGAATCACCCTTCACACTTAGGAATTCCTAAAGGGCTTTGAACTTCAGAGAGATTTTGTTGTTTCCAAACAATGAAAAACCATGCATGGCAGAAAAGATTTCAGTCAATATTTTTTAAACAAAAACAAAGTTAGAGGTAATGTTAATTATAATGTGTCACACACGTATGCTTGACCAGCAAGGCACAATTCTTACTCAACTCACTAACTCAGCTTACTCAGTTCTTAACTACAGGCAACTGCTACTGAAAAATTTCAGTGTATTTTTTCTCCAAATCTGACACTGAAAAGTAAAGCACACCAACCACTGACCCTAATTCTCCCCAGATCAGAGAAAAATGAGTGAGAGATTCAAGCTGGAATTGATGTAAAGGTGGAAGCACCAGCTGATGGGGAGGAGTTGGGACTCTGCAACCTCAGCTTGAGCCACTTTCTTCCACTGATTACTATCCCCAACAGCAACTATTGTTTCTGCTTCTAAACTCACCCTGTGATCATGACTCCACCACTTGGGTTCCTCCTGCCGTTACACAGATTTTTCTCATATGCCTACATTTTATGTTATATATATGTGTATAATACAATGAGATAAAGAGTGGAAAAAACTCAGTTGTACAAGATTACTACATTTCAGAGTTTCTAACTCATCCTGCAGATTGACTGGAATGACTCAAGTGTTCAGGAGATGTTATAATTTATCTATACAGCTTGAAACGTTAAATATATTCTTAGCTAAGTACTTTCTATTCTCATCTATTGACTTTTTAAGTATTTCTGTAAGCCACAAATCATCTCCACAGCCAGAGATTGCTACTCAAAACACCAACAGAAATGGTTTAGCCATTGACTCTAATAGTTTGTGAGGTAAATAATAGGCACAGTAGTTCCCATACTTGAGCAATATTCTACATCTAACGAGTAATCTTCCTACAGCACGTGCAGCAGAGCCACTTATGCTCTGCAACATAGCCCTTACCATGTGACTGGGTGGGCACAGTAGGTGAAATCAATAAGGCACTTATCTCCATATTAGTCCTACAGACACCTTCCAAAGTCTTGGCTACAGAGGGACTACACAAACAACAGAAGAAATACAACCTAAAGGGGAAAAAGCAGAGGAGGAGAAAGGGAGATCAGAAGTATTTATGGAGGAGGGAACAAAGGAAAGAGAATCAAAGTGCAGAAAAACTGAAGAGTCAAACTGTGACAGTGAAATTTAAGACTGATTTTGAGTTGTGACTGAGAAGAACATCTGCATGCTCACTCAATTATCCAGCAAAATTACCAACACAGCCAGAGAGTGAGGTGGGGCTCTGCAAGTTACACGAGTTTGAGGTTGAAAGTGAAAATACAGATCACTGAGGGGAAAGAAGAGGAAAAATAATCATGTAGCGTTTGCATGAAGGTTACAAAGAACAAAAAAGACAATGTGTTTTTCTCTGACACTTAAAAATCAGCTTAGCAAATATTAGAAGGAAGTGATAAAATCTCTACATTTTTTTAAAAGTACAATCCTCCTGTTTCTTACAAGTAGAAACAGAGAAAGGAATTCCACAGCAGAGAAAAAAGCGAACTTATTCATGACTATCAACAAATGAACAGTTTAAAAGTTGTGCAGCTGTGTAATTAATAAATCCTAAAACAATTTAGTTGCAAAAAAAGATGTAGGCTCTCAGGGTAAATGCTCAAGAACTTCTATGGCAGAATTCAGTACTTAATCCTCTTCAGCATAAAATGTAAGCTATACTGGGTTAGTAACAAAATTATGTGTTTGCTTTCTATTTATATACATGTATGTATATATCTCAAAGTTTAAGTAATGGTTAACACATCACGCCATCCATTGTGCCTTTTTGGCTTGACTTTCAGCTTATATTTAATGGGAGTTACCCACAGATTTTAAATCACCATTCACAGTATGCAATTGTGATAATTAAAACAAATAGTGTACAGCTACTTCATACATCCAAATGGAAGTCTGTATTTCTAGTGAGATAATGTAAGCAGTATCACATAGAATCAAATCTAGATCGGAGTCCATGATCACTGCATAGTGAATACAACAAAATCAAACATTCTCACTTCATCCACTTATTGAGTACAGGTGAGGCAGAGGAAAATATGTGACGATGGACTTACCACTGGGATTTGACAGGGCTTTAATTACATTATTTTCATAATTTCAAGAACATTGATTTACTATTTAAATGAGTTTTATTTATCTATTTAATAAAAAGGACACTGTTGCCTGAAACTCTGCTGCATGCAAGAATGCCCAGAAGCAAAGTATGGAACGAAGTCATTTTTTTTTTTTATTCCAGATGCCTCGATCACTAGCATCAGTGGAAATTCCACTTCTGCTCTAGTCTTTCCTAGCTCTTACAAGGATCACAAAGTGCTCTCAGTGGTTTATATACTGATAGATCTCACAATACAGTTTGAGAAACTATATTCCCTAAAGTACAATGAGCTCAACCTGTGAAATAGAAACTTGGCTTTTCTCTTCAATGAAAGCTTTCTGTACAGAACTTGCCACTGAAGCTGCCTGTAAAATACTTGGGGGCACTCATTGTGTGGTCTGTGGTTGTTCTCCCTGCAAGAAAATAAGTGTTCAGTAGACAAGTGAAAAGCATGTTTATGGCTAGAAAAAAAGCCAGGTGTTTGTCACACCTACAGCATTCTTTTAAAAATAAACACAGAAAGGAGTTACAGCAACGTATTTATCAATACTTGTCTGCATTGGTCCCATACTTTTCAAAACAAAAATATCTAACTCCAGGAAAGTAAAAGACAACTATACAGTTTTTGTATTGTTTATTTTCAAGTGGCAACATGCCTTTACTGTAGAAAATGTCTGAACTGAATAGCATAAACACAACACAGCCCTAAGTTATTCCTCCCAAACAGTTAAGTAAAGAGCAGCAGACACTCTTGCATGGGCATCCAGTACTTCTGTCTCTTTGCCCAGGGCAGCTCAGCCCACCTCCCCTGCCCAAGTACCTTTACTTCCCAGGACCCCACACTGCCTGTACTCCCTCACAGGTCCCAACAGCCCAGCTCCTAACCCCAGCCAAGCAGAAGCCGCTTGTACAGAAACTGGTTTCAGAGGCAGCTGTGTGCAGGCTGAGCAGTCAGCAGTCAATGGAACATGCACCTCAGCTTCCATGAATCACCTCAGCTTCTGTCCAACTGCGAATGTGTATGGATATTATAGAAGTTTCCCGTCTGAGAGCACTGCTCTTTGGTCAAACATGGAGGTGAAAAAGTACTTGGAAGCAGAAGGACAAAGGGCAAACAACAAACATCACATAACTTGTATCATTTTTCCCCCCATCATTTGGATACTCAGTTAAAGTAATATATTCCCACAGAATTCTGATTAAGTTTATCAGCCTCATATAAGCAACTAAGTGCCTTCTGAATGAATAAACAGAAACAGCTAACACTGAAGTAGTTATTTGAAAATAATTATTTGCTGCCACTGATAAAATTCTTGCCACTGGATGGCAGCAGCAGAACCTCAACTTTTTCTGTTATCCTCAATTTTTATTTTCATTATTCATCTTCTTTATCAGTTTTACACAGATACACTGCATACATCTCGAGCACATTAAGGACTTCAGTGCTTTACAGCCAACACGAACAGCACTGGTTAGGTCATCAAAACAGTTTGAAGGGCAGCAAGTTTAGCCAGTTCAAAATGCAAACAACTAAACATCTATAAACAGTTAAATGAGCCTAGTTTTCTTCAGAGAAGTTGTGCTTATGACAGTCTGTACGTGCCATGTTCTCCTATAAAGCCTCCCTCCCTGCCTTGCACCACACTACTGACACTACACTGCCGGTCGCTGTTGCAGGGCTCTCTCTGACCGCGCTGCCAACACTGCCCTGCAGCCGGCTCAGCCTTCGCTACCGCCAGCAGCTTTCTTCCTTATGCAAATCACGCTTTTAACTCCATCTTTGCTGATTCGGACGATGTGAGTTTTAGAAGCGAGTGTGATAGATTAAATTAATTACCATTAATCAGTTGACAAGTTCAAATAAGTGTTTTAATTAATAACATTTTTATACAAACCATTTAAATTATTGCATCATTACATGGATGTCACACTGTAATGGATACCAGAAAGGTAAGATTATTATGTATTATTAATTAGCTCTTAAGTCTACTCTAAGAAAAATCAGCTGCACGTTCAGTTACTTCCATGCAATTGAAGTTTTAATTTCTCTGAACTCAAACCACACATTTCCAGTACTGGTATTTATATCCTAAAGACCTGTGACATTTTTTATGATGGTTGCTGCTTGAACAAAACTGTATTATATGCTGATATTAACACAGACGTTGTTTGCAATGATACAGGAGTATATATAATTTACAGGAGTAAATATAATCAAGAGCCAGAATATTGCTCTATCCTGAAAGACATACCCTTACAACTCCAGAAAAGTTGTGTTTTGCTGTGATGTTCATCCATGGGTGCATGTTTCTGTACTGTATTCTTATTTGTCCGTCAAATATTTCCCTGTTATCACACTAAATACCCTTTCATATAAAATGTTTAAATAAATGATAACTGCAACATACCTTTCGACGTCAAAAGGAAAGCAGAACTTTGGAACACTGTTCAGCACTTCCTGTAAATGCAAGGGAAACAGGGTTAGAATTTTGAAGAGGCTTTTATCTCTGTTTGCTAGCAGTTCCCCTGAAGGTTGGTTTAAAACAAATATCCAGAAATGTTCATAGAAAATAATAATAAACTTGAGGAACATATGATTGTAGAAAAAAAAAATACAGTACACGTTCCTGGACTGAAATAATTGATTATTAAAAAGGAATTAAGTTTGTGCTTCGGCAGATTGCAAAGACAATGCCGTAGAAGCCCCAGGAGGGAAAGGCCTGGCCTGAAGGGTATTAACACCCTTCACATCCCCGCTGGGATTCCCCTCAACAAGGCCATATGGATTTTACAAGAAGCACCACACCATATGGGTAAGCCACGTCTGCTGCTACTTGTACCACAGACTAGCCACAGGGACTTCTGACAGATCCTGGCTCAAAAATACAAATGTTGTTTCAATTAAAATGCAGGCAGAGAAAAGGGAATGAAGTTGGCAGCAGAATGAATTACAGAGAGGTATAACGACTCTATACATGTCTCATGGTCAAACGCTGAAAATCGTGGAAATCTTCTGCTGTTCCAAGAGAGATATTTATATGATTAACTCTTTGGTTTTCAAAAGAAAGCAACTCTGTTCATAAAGGAAAAGGGAGGGAATCTGATGGAGCTATATTTGTACAATAATATAATAGTAAATGCTGTGAGAGAGAGCAATGCTAAGTTGTTTAGTGACAAATAAAGGTATAAATTATGATATAAAAATGCTCCCAAGCTAGTAAAAATTTTTCATTAGGTGAAAAAGTGATTTGCAGATTTGTTAGCAGAAATTATTAAAGCAATCTTACAGGATCCCAGAAATAGCAGTTTTTCCCAACAGTCACACTCAACTTGGAAAACGAACCTTCTGTGGCACACATGAGCTAAGAAGGGACAAGAGATGGCATTTGTATGGGTCAGCACAGCTACAGGGTTCTCTCTTTGTATAAGACCAACCACAGGACTATACTGGCTACACTGGAGCTTATAAAGGCATCCTGCGAGGTGCACACACTCAGGAAAAGGCAAGCAGGCTGCAGAGATGCAGATGGGGTTAAGAACTGGATCAAGGATGTTAGTACCCTCCTGCTTGAACACTGTTCAACTGTGCACTGAGCAGCCAGCTTCCATTAGGGGAAGCTATGTACTGAAATTCCCACACACAATGACTATTTGCTCCAAACATCTGCCTGGAACAGTTGTAAGTGTAAAACACAAAGAACCCATGGAAGTTAATCAGCGAGAGCTGAAAAGTCCAGGGAAAGAAAGAGACAGAAATGAATCCTTCAAATACAACACACATTGTTAGCTGCAACATCTTAAAGATACACGATGCTCCACTATGTGAACTAATAGTACAGAATGAAGAAATCAATTTTCAAGAGTTTCTATATCACGTAAGGGAGCTCAAGAAATCTTTCAGAATCCAGCTTTCCCAGCACAGAAGGAGAGGGGTCTAAGCACACCATGGTGTGCTTTGGGAAGGGGCCTCAGTATCTCAACTCAAATTCTCCTTCCAAATCTGCACCTATAATCACACTATAGTAAGTTCTTTTCTCCTTACTACTGAGAGTTGGGCTTGCTGCCTGTTGATCTCAGAAATGATTCAGAACAGGGTACAGAAACATATTCACTCCAGCCTCCCAGCGCATCCTCTCAGAATAAACGATCCCACAGGAAGAACCAGCCCCAAGCCCAGGGGCAGCTCAGCAGCCCAGCCGGTGACCCAAAGACAACGCGTGCCTCCGGCCGCAGGACAGCGAGGCCTCACGCCGCCCCCGGCACACGCTCAGCTCCTGCGGGGCAGCCCCGCTCGCTTCCCAACTGGCAGCAGCATCCCTCAGGGAGCGGTCTTTAAACCTCTCCGCTCTTTAAAATTCAAGCAGCCAGCAGGTCTATAGACTGGTGTATAAACAGCATAGACAAAAAAAAAAAAAAAAAAATCCTCTCCCAGCTTATGTCAGTGACAAAGCAGCTCAGCAGTTGACTGCTTTTCCCCTGACAGCGTAAGCTGGGTTTACACAGATCAATGGCTGCAAGTCCTACCTCGCTTCCAGTGCTCTGCTTTCCCCCTTAATTACAGGTGTTAGTCAGATTTTTAAAATGGAGGAAAAATAAGATGCCCCCAAGATGCTTCCAGACAGATTTAAAATGCAAATGGCTGTTATTCACATATCCACATAAGCAGTCACTATCGGTGTACAGTTCAAGTCAATAACCTTTCTATTGAGCAGAATTGAGCTCTGCTTCCTAACAAGTCATTGTCTTCACCGATCCACAACTCAGACAGGACTCACTCTTGAGTCAAAACGCACATCCTCTGAAAAAAGCATAATGCATTTATCATCTTTTATTTTAAAAGCTTCATAAAAGCATGCGTTAATCTCTGAAAACAAAAGGTTGTCAAATCTTCAGAAAGCAAGCTATCCTCCATTCACACTGCCTTGTGATTAGCACCACTCTGGGCTCTCACAGTGTTAGTTTCAGAAAAGAAAACAGCCACTGTTTCAGGAAGGAAGGTGTGTGCACAGAGGAAACTAAAAAGATGCTGTAGAAAACAAGTTAAAGAGCACGTATTTGCTTTGAACCACTGAGTAAACACACACAGTCACATACACAATTGATTTTAATTACTAAGTCAAAGGATTGCTATCTCACTCCTTACACAAACTCTAATGGAAAGAATAAAACCATAAAATCAATATCATACCAACTACAGTTGATATGATACTGTTTCCCTGACGCAAAGCTTAAAAAAAATGGAAATAGTATTTAAGAAAATACTTATATCTATAGCATATCAGCAGCAAGTTGCTCTCTCGCACATTCACGGTCCAGTGGGTTTATTAATTACTGCACCAATTGCTCTACACAGTCCAAGCCTGTTCCTACACACTGATTACACACAGAAATAATACAGACACTTACAGATTCAGCTTTCCTTGGTTTGTTTTATACCCAAACAGCAAGGTCTGTGTATCATCATTTTAGAAGCAATGGAAAAGGTAGTAGATGATGTTTCTAAAATCACACACCATTTTCCTAGAAAACAAGTCCTAGCAACTCAATCTTACCCTTATGCAAAATTAATGGATAGATTACATTCCAGATACACACCTCACTGAGGAAAATCTCATTTTCATTTCTAATATCATACTCAACTAAAAGAAAATGTTCAGAAGTTCATAATCAGAACTGCAAACAATTATTTGATTCATGCTCTGCAGACGTCAGCTAAGAACAAATTTACCTTTCCCTGGCTGCAATTTCAAAGCACTGGAATTTCAAAACTTGGTACCCTTAACACTGTCAGGCAACAGCAGGAATTCTGCCTCCCCACCCCCACCCCCCCAACAGGCCTTGCTTAACTCAGTGAAGCCACAATCTCCATGTGTTTCCCTTTCTATGTTTTCATCCCACAAAGCAGAAAGGACATCACACACACAGAGGTTGCGTCAGGTTAGGGAAGCAAGCACATACGTGGCTCTGACTGTTAATTTGCTAAGTGGAAATGGAAACAGATACCTCAGGCAGGTCCATTTGCAAACATGTAGCTGTGTACATTGTAAAGTACAGTGAGTTTCGGAGGGTATCTCACAGCAACTGAAAGCAGAAGAGCTGTCTCTTTAGAAAGATTTCACCAGTCTTGATGTATATTACAGAACCCACATATTTAGTGCATCCCTACAAAAGTATGAGTGAGTTTGTGAGTTTTTTCCCCCCCCACTTCAACTTACACCCTTCAACAGGTTCCTTTTTTCTTTAAATGTGGACAAAGCTTGATGAATCACCAGAAATGAAGCTGACTACAAGATACTACACTACTGAAATATTTAATTATTGACATTTAATATAATTAATTTCTAAAATTAGAAGGACAGGGGAACTACTCTCCCCAGTAACTTTTTGTGCTTGCAATATTCTGCAGTTCACATTTAAGAGGAAAGGAAACTTGAATTTTTTCTTGTGAATCTCTGTTAAGGGATTGAAGATATTCTCCAGTTGCAACATTTTAAGATATTCAGAATACTGAATCACTTCAAAAATGGCAGTTTAGACACTGCCTTTCAGAAAAACTCCTGCCTCCTTTCAACTATTCTCTGCATTTATCTGCAGTATAACACCCACCCCCAAGCAGTTAGATCCTCACCTAGATCTGTTCCACTTATTGCATCAGCACCTCTCAAGAAGGGGACAGTCTCTTTCTAAGATTATGTCACACCATGTTCACTCCATAGGTGTGTCAGCATACCCAGGAAGAAAAGGCCTAAATAAGATAAGTAGTATGCAATAGAATTTGAATTATGGAATGACACAATCCAGATAAGATGCACAAAAACATTCACATTAATCACTGCTCAAAAAACTACTTATCCTTATCTCTATTATCTTGAATTCTAAGACAAATAGTCATCAACCTAGATAAAACATTTTTGTGCCTTTTCCCCCCCCCCCATCCTTTTTCTTCAAATGTTTTCTTCCTCAATAACTTGCTAGTTCTTGTCTCCTTATTTATCTACCTTCCTTCTTTAAAGACCCTCCTCCACCCCCACCAAAAGGGGAACTTCTCTTTTTTTGTCTTGTCTTTGTTGCATATACTTTATTAAACACTGTTTCTCTTTCTTTCCTTACTGACAAAAAACTACCTGCTATTCTGCTTTAATATTTCATCTAATTGTCCTTCAAAACTCTTCCAAGAACCTCCTATCCCTATTCACCTCTCTCTCAATGTCTTCCATCCAGGGAAGAAAGTCTCTCTTACCAGCTTCCATACTGCAATCTCCATGTTCATCTCCTAGTGTCCTCAACTGACTCTCTTGGACTTTCTCCCCACCATTTGGTACCACAGTTTTTAGTTATGTCAGTTCAAACATACAAACAAGTGATCTACTTGAGATTTAAGACTGTCATGACATATTTCTGACTCAAAGCAACGACTTCAATGGGAATATTTAAATGCTTCAAGTTAAGCATAGATTTAGATTCATTCTTAAATCAAAGTCAGACTGCTTAGCATCTTGCAGCGTTGAGCCCTTCATCATTATGGCTCTACTAAGGTGAAATTCTAATGCTCCTACATAAAACAGTCCATGAAGAGGCAAGCTGCTCTGTCCTCACAGCTGACTTTTCCTTTTCCTTTTTGTGAAGCTGCACACACCCACAGCAGGGACCCATGTGAAGCTAGCAGCAGTAGTTATATTTCAAAGACTTAGCTGTTACCACTGCTAAAAATCTCATCAAAAAGTAGCAGCTACAATAAAGTAAGGCCCAAACGGTTTGAATAACAAAAAATTTCATCTTAGATCACATTCACAGAAATCCAAGTTTAAAGTATGGAAATTACTAGCAGGCCTGCATAACTATTTTTAACCTTTATGTGCAATATGCATCATTCTGTTGATCATCTACTAATTTCATAGGGTAAAAAAAAAAATTATCAGCTGCTTTCAGAACATTCCTCTTACACACATAAAGGAAAGAATACAAAAGACAAATGCAAACGGTTTAGGGTGGAGGTGCAAAACCTTTTTGGGAAATTATTGAGAAAATGCACCTTAAGGTACAGCACTTCGTGGTTGCATTCAACTACATGGATGCTTTTTATATTTCTTTTCTGAAAACACTGAACTGTGAAACTCAGTAATCTCCAGTTTGAAGTAATTCAGCTACCACTTCTACATTCGTTAAATGAAGTGTAAATATGACTCAGAATTTACAGGACTTCAAAGTTTCTTGTAAAAAAGAGAATGGAAAGCACTGTATGATTCGTACAAGGTCTCTGAAGCACAAGCAATATCGTTCTCCAACTTTCACACATCCTTTGAAACAAAGTTTTCCAGGCTAAGAAACGAGTCCCACTCTGTACCTTGGAAAGATCAAAGTAGTTAACCTTATTGGTTTTCTCCTTTGGAGTTCTCAAATTTTCCTCTAGGTCTAAAGGCAAATTATGAAGAACTCTCTGAAATAGCGTAGGAGATATTAATAATTAATAGCTGTTACTAATTGGCTTGCTAGTTGTAATTATAGGGTAGGCCCATGGATGTCTGATGCATATAATACTGTTTCATTCACAGCATAACACCAAGAATGAGTAAAACTGTTTTAAAATGGCAGGGTAACCCAACTGCAACACAAGAACTTCTGTGCTACATTAAAAAAAAAAAACCAACACAACGGGCAATCCCAGCTCCCTCAGAACAAACCTGTTTTTAAATTGTGATTTTTAGATTAAGTTGCAGATAGTGTACATTTTTGGCCACCTAATTCAATCCTGACACAGTTGATCTGTATTGAGATTCTAGTGGGTTTAGAGCATCCCTCAAAGGCACTTTATAGAAGGAGAAAAGAACAAATACATTAACTAACTCTGGTACTTCAAAAGACATTGTTACCACACTGAGAGACTGAAGAATAAGGCTTCCTAAGTTTTCGGAACTGAGACTTTCACTGAATTAAAAAAACCTTGGATTCTCCACTTATCTACACAATAAGGTTCAGGAACAATTAACCAGTTATAACTAAGTCATATCTTACTGTCCACTGTAGCATACAGATATTGAGAGTGCAGTCGCAAATAACAGAATAACCAAGACAATAAGAACTTCAGCACAGATTAATTTACCCACTTGAAGAACCCTAAATTTTTCTGGAACTCTGATTAGAAACCTAAAAATCAACAACGTTGTTCTTCTCAAAGGTAGTTCTCGTTCATGTAAGTATAGATGAAAATATTACCATCTATCCAATAACTGGTGATGAAAGTGAGCTAGAGAAATATTTCTGCATACATTCTAATGTTAGGTGTGTAACAGTTGTATGGCATGCACCAATCAAATGCATGGACAGGGAGACCATGTTAGAGAGCTGAGAAAACTGGAAAAGAAATGCGCTCTTCCATCTCCACTCTTGAAATGAAATACTATGGAGGGTGTATTTAACTTTTAAGATAATATTCATTATCTTGACGTTCATTGCATTTTGTACAAAAATGACACAAGTATGACAGAAAGTTTTCTATCATCACATAGTAGGGAGTAAGATAAATGACATTTTATTAGTATACTATTTCAGTGACAGCATCATTACCTAAATGCTCAATAGACCAGCTGTCTTAGACTCACAGCAAAAAGGTGATGCTCTTTCAGGATCAGAACTTCCCATCTTTTATTTTCCCCCAAAAAAATTACTGCACAGCACAAGTTATGGTGAAATTATATTTTTCTTTGTAATTCAGAACCTTAGAAGCAATT
This sequence comes from Tetrao urogallus, assembly GCF_951394365.1. Taxonomy (NCBI): domain Eukaryota; kingdom Metazoa; phylum Chordata; class Aves; order Galliformes; family Phasianidae; genus Tetrao; species Tetrao urogallus. The sequence goes on along the minus strand of NC_136818.1, from coordinate 21,296,047 downwards.
AATACAAAGTACTACATAAATGAATGAATGATCTTGGCCTAGCATCCAAATAGAATATCTGTAGCAGTGACTTATGCTGATAAATGATGTGATATGTTCCAAGAACTAAACACTTGAGCGGGCTCTAAATCTAAAGCACAATGGAGTGCTCACTGCTGTGTAGCAGCGGAAGTAGATGAACCACATGGTAGTGAAAAGGGTAGTGAAACCCATTTGGCACATGGGCTGAATTTCTTAAGCTAGAAGGATCTTTGGCCAAAAGAAAAGGAACTGGGAAAGGAAGTCAGTTTCCCAGTAAGGAACCACTGGGAGAATTGTTTCATAATTACTATTATTTGAGATATTTTCATGAAGGAAACATACTTCTCTTTTTCCAGGTCAAATTCTAAGCCTTACTATAAAACAGCTTATCAAAAATCACTAGTAGCAATGAAAGACAATTGCAAGAAAAAGTGTTACTCAGTACAAATCCAAATGCCATTGACAGCATCAAAAAAAAAAAAAGAGAAGAAGCAACAAAACCACAAGAAGAAACAGAGAAAAAGCAACCAAACTATAGCATCTCTCTTGTAGCACCAGATACAGATGGATCACATAGAAATAAAAGCAACTGACACACAAGTACATGCAATTTTCCTCAAGGAAGCGAGTAGTACACATTCATTTCATTTCACCTGTGGCTGGAAGTGCCTGGATCATTTGAGTCTGGGCCATTGCACCTTTGCTAGAGTTCATAATGCAGCACCATCAGGTCATCACTTCCTCAAGTGCACACAGACTTGGTCAGCTCAGCCAATGCCAGCAGCACAGCAGAACATCACCAGCAGCTCTGAGGAGAAAGCAGCCACATCCAACAGCTGGCCAGGAAACATAGGCTGTCCCATGCAGGAAAGTCACTGCCTGCTTCCCTTACATGCAGGACAGAACCATGAGTGCGCAGGCCTAACCCAAACATTCCCCACACCACACTTGCTTGTTCCTACTGAAGGAGTTCTCCCCAGTTCCTGACCTTAAGTGGCCTAACGCTCTAGAGCTGCATTGCACTTCCCAGCGTTTCCTCTAACAGTGGCCTTACCACTGAAGGACACAGGACAGACATCAGGATGCACTATGACTTCAGAGATGATTATTTCTCAGATGTGATCTTCTGTTACCAACTGTATTTCTGCTAATAACTGTACACAGACTGACTCAGATGAAACAAATTGAGGTAAGAAAAAGCAAATAAGTAGTTCACTCATTCATGTGCACTATTTCACAAAGCCTTGCAAATACACACGTAAGAAAAGAGCACAAGACATAATTCTCATATAAAATTTAAAAAAAATATCGTTGACTTCCATCCTGAGCACCGGCCTGGAGCCGCTTCGCCTTTCCTCATTCCTTGCCCTTGGCCCCAGAGCTGCAGCCTGGACCCCTTCAGTAGCTGCCCACCAACAACCCTCCCCTTGGTCTTGCTGCAGACAAAGACAGTGACCAGCCTCCTTCTTCGAGACCAGAGTGCACTGGTTCCTGGATTTCATCACACTTAGGTCACGATATTTGACTCAGACACCTTCCTAATATAAACACAAAATAAACTGAAGTTATTCCATTTCACAAAATGTAAACTGATTAGTTTAAGCAACACTTCAAGACTTAAATGCTAAACACTGGATTCAAGAACATGACATCCAGTACCTACTATAAAAAGAGACTGAGATAATTAGGACAGTCCTCAAAGAACAGCAGTAAGCTTCAGACAAAAACAATGCTGAAAGTATAATAGAAGCACCATAAGGAAGATAAAATGCATCGAGGGAACTAAGCAAGTAGATGAGAGAATGTAAGTAAGCATATAATGCATAATAAGGTGACAAGATTGGAATATTCTGAGGGCAACCGAGGCCAGTCAACAATGACATCATACATGACAGTTTGGCAGCCTTTTTGGAGGCTGTTCCAAATGATTGTCATCACTGTTTCAGCCATCAATTAATCTTTTCTTCTTTGGTTTGGCACATCACTGAAGAAGGCAAGAATAAGCCAAATCACTAACAGTTATTTTCAGTGGGCTGATAAGCTATATCTGAATGACAGCCAAATATTAATACTATACTTATTTAAGCAAACAGAAAGGAACATTTTTAATAAAATGTAGTCCCCCCAATATTACAGCTGTATGATCAAAAATGGCTAACGTATGCATACAGTCTATTAAAATGCACATAATTTGTCTCAAAATGAAAACATATCTAACAAGTAATTCCATTCATCTGGCCCTTTTTCACCCAGCCTTAAGATATACAAATGCATGTCTTTTCACCAGAACGCAGCAGCTGGGAATGAAAAGGAAAGCATTCAAATGATCATTTTCACATCATATTCCATCGTCTTTTCACCAGCTTCTCCCCAGTCTTTCTTTGAGTCCCATTCTGTTACAAGAGAGCTGCTTTTTAGATCAATTCATATTTCCATAATCCACACTGCTGTTTCTCCCTCTCCTCCCCAGGGTGGACTAACCCCTGCATCCAGAACTATGGTTTACAACTGTCATTAAGACCTGTAACAATAACAAGATAACAAAAGAGCTGGTAGAGATGCAGCTAGCCAGTACCATATGCTGATCAGCATCTTGAACTTAAAAGCTCTATGAAACCAAACTGCTACAATCCTGACAACAAGTATACTTGATGTTGCCACCTGTTCTCAGAATTTCAAGAAAGTTCAAGTTTTCTGTGTTGGGCCGCTATGTTTTTAAAAATAAAAGTCTCACAGTGAAGACGTATCCTGTCTGTTGGGATGATTTTTTTTTTTTTTTTTTTTTTAAAGTCACTCAGGAATATTTACAGTTTGAGAGATGCTGAAGTATCAGCAATTCTGGGTGTTCCCAGCATGCCTAGATGAGTGGTCATTCCGAAGAATATTTATCAGAACAAGATAGATATCTTCTATTCAAACGTTTTAGCTGTTCACTTGTATTTCTAAATACACCTCAGAATGTTTTTCTGCTGGTAGTCTATCTACTCATTCACATATATGGAGATCATTGCTGCCATACAGACACAATACTCTGGAGAAGAATGTATTTTTCAAACAGGAAAAATGAATGTAAGAAAGTCTCAGGAAGTTCTTTTAACTTGACAGAGCTCACTTGCAACATGCAAAGTTGCCATCAGTTGGGTTAATCATTTTCCTGATATTTACAGGATTCAAGTCCATAGATATTCTAAAATAAGCAAGAACTTGTAATGTTTAGACAAAAAAGTACTTGTGAAAATTAATAATCTACGTAATTGATTCCTCCTTTCTCATACCCACGTACCCAAATACTAACTGCTTATTAATACACAAGCAACAAAATCCCCAAACCATTTCCATGATTTACTAGTGAAAAAAACAAGCACCAAACTAATTAACGTAAACATTTGAAACGTATTTAGTACCTCAGCAGAATAACAGAACAAAGCCATCAAATGCAAGGAGACTATGATATGCATCCCCTAACAGCATGCTCGCAGCCTTGAAAAGAATGTCAACAGCCTCACACCTGCTGGGCTGGCACTGCTCTCTCAGGACAGCATACAGGAACACAGAATCATTACAGCTGACTTCCACAAGTTATTTTGGCCCAGACAACAAGACTTGCTGTGATTTAGTTTTTTAGTAAAACTTACGCTATACTTTAAATCCTTCAAAGAATAATACAGTATTTTCCATGATGACCTCGCTCACAGAATTTCTATCATACTCCATGCAATGGAATTTTCAGTCCAGCAATAATCTGAACACTTGGAATCTGACCAGACATTCATTTAAACTTGCCTTAACTTTCAGTAGTTCACACACACACTCAAAGTAAAGTGTGAGATTTCTTCAGTTGAAGGAAGACTAAAATATAACTTTACAAGACAAGAGTTAGCCCTTAAACAACTAGCATTTACAGACACACATTTATAAGTAAAGATATTTATACAGTAATTTGCATGGATTATCTGATTTACACTGGATAGATTTACACGTATGTAAATCCAATTAAAGGGTGTTCAGTAGCTGGTTCACCATAGGATAAGGAATAAGCCTTATTACTCACATTTCAGCAATTACTTGTACATAATCAGCTATGACAAAAATAAAAACTATGCATTATGATATAAGATATGAGAGAACAATGCAAGGATAATTACAGCAACTTTGTAGAAAACAGTACAGACGCCTCGGATGAGATGCAATATTCCTAACCCAGATGGATTACTCATCTGCAGGGTATGGGAAAGGCCTGACACAAAAAAGCAGTTTCAGTTTCCTTACCTGAGAAGAAAAGGGCGGGAGCAGAAAGGATGAAGTCTACAACACAGCAATCTAATGCGGAGCCTCAGCTCTTTATTAATCAACCATTCCTAGCCTTATTAGGGAAGTGGGCTCTAGTTTCCTGCTATATTAGCTATTAGCACTGTCTTCTTAGGTGTGACTTTTTTCCACCAACAGAGAAGTCACAGACCAAAGAAATTACTGTGCTATTATGAAGCTTGAATGAGGAAAAAAACAACTACTCAGTGAAACAGTTTTTCCTATAAACCATATACAGATTCTGGCACTTACTGCAGATAGACATTTTGGGAGAGTAACCAGCAAGGTTAAAAAAAGCTACTGCATTTTTACACAGCTAAAACAGTTGTAAGCACTACTGCTGCTAAGAAACATTAAACCTCAAATGTCTTACAGGTTAAGACAAGATAAAAGGATGAAGCCTAACGTAAGAGGCAGAAAACCCCGGCGTACAGATTTTCCTTAATCTTTGTCCATCTTTCAAGAAAAATAAACCAATTTTTCTTTTTTAAATTACACACAGAAGCTTGGACTATCTCCCATATGACAATAGTGAACTGAATTCCTCATTATAACAGGCTGTCAGCATGCTGTTCCTGGTACTACCAAATGCACTGTGCATCGTCTTTAAACTGCCCTTGGCTGCCTCACAGTTAAGGATTGGTCCCCCACACTGGTGTCTACAGTCACAGCTGCACACACCACTTACCTATCAGAAACATACACTGCAACTGAAAGAACTCCTAGCATCTCCCAGCACTTTCGGCACTCTTCTTTTGACTTTTCCTGGTGCCAGTACTACGCTTTGCCCAGAAACATTTTAACTCAAAGAAGTTTCCAGGAGCTTGAGTATTTTTATTTCCAGAAGAGTTACAAACAGAGGCATACTGGCAGTGTCTAGGCACATCAGACATCAATAAGGCATTGGCTACCACCTCTACTGCCAGGTGAACGCAGCAGCATTTGTAGATCTCAGCTGTGTTGGGTGACATTTTCTGCACAGTAACACTTCATTTTTAAATAGTTATGAACTATCTCATTCAGGAAGCAAGGGGGTTTTCTTCTCTTTTGCTTTTCTTGTAATTTGGTCTGCTTCTCTAAAGCACGTTAAAAAGTACCTCATTTCTAAGAATTCATTTTTTTTCTTCCAGAAATTGTAATGTTTTAGTTTTCTCTGCGTAGACCTCCTTATGAAAGTGAGACTGCAGAGCTGAAATCAAACACTGGTCTAACCTGTTTGAATAAACACAAAAATTACAAGACTAAAACAAATTCATCTTATCATGAAAATGCCACTCCAAGAGGAGTTTTGGAAATGCAAGACACCTGTAGGTATACACATGGGAAGTATAAAATACTACATTAAACAGCTACAACCCAACATCTCACATAGGGGTGAGGACTAAGCGTTCAAACTGAAAACCTGTATACACTCAAATCAAGAATCCTCCATTCTTCCTACAACAATAAGATTATTCAGTATTTCTTCAGTGTTGTCCAACTTGTGTCTAATGCCAGTGCAATAGTAACCTGTAACTCCATCATTCTCTCAGCTTCTGGTGTATGATAGCATATCAAGATCTACCGTACAATAGCCACAAGAATAAGGCAGATATAGGAACAAGTATGCACTGGAAAGTTCTGAGAGGCATACTGAGAGGAAGAATGTGGGAAAGAGGAGGAAGAAATCAAAGTGGCATAGACAAGTTTTCTTTGCATTGTGAAAGCAACAAAAAGGTGACATGATAAACTGTAGAAAAATGCAGGAAGAGAGGAAAATATTTTGCCCACTGTTATCACATCACTGTGCAAACAGACAGCCCTTGGATTTAGGAAAGACGATTCTTTGGGATACATCCAAAAACTAACTCATGCATCTTACATTTAAAATAGACACGACAGAAAAATAGAGTTGAGAACATTCTCTTTTTTTCTTTTAAATATTCTGCCAAACATCCATTGATATTACTCTTGATAGTTTTACTGACAGCTCGTTTATAGAAAACCATGATATTTGTGGATGCACAGATCTCCAGTCCAAACCTACAGAGTTCAATATGCACACATGCACACAGAACAGCCTACTGACTGCGCTCCATCTTTCAGCTCAAGGGTTCACTACATAAGCTGCAATGCATTCTGCTCAAATCCAGCAATTCCAGCAGGAAAATTCCCTTTGTAAGGAAGAGGAGAAAAACATACTGTTTTCCAGGAAGAGAAGCAATCTACCTGAAGTACTGGATTCCTGATATCACTCAGCATGCAAGCACAGGCTTTTCTGAGCTCAAAGGCAGATCACTGCCTGAGGACTCTTTTTTTTTCAGATTAGGTATGTCTATTGCATCTCCATTTGATTCCCTTCCAGTTTTTAGTGGGCTTCATCTTCTAATCATATTTCTACACCAGCTGTTCTTTGAATAACCTTCGACTCACTGAATAAGCCCCATTTTTCTTTATACATACTTTTTTTTTTTTTTAAATCAAGTCTATATTAAGCAACACAAAAAGAATAAAACAAACCAGAAACGAATTTAAATCACAATGAAGACAATCCTCCTGCAGCTAGGAAAATTATCAAAACTCACTGAATGTCAAGCTAAGAACATACTAGAGCACACTTTCCTCATATACCATTTATCACTATCTTACAGCTACACATTTCTGACTGATGCTATTCCCTAACCAGACATTCTACCTTCTGCACTTGTATATTTATTCCTTTCATCATGAATCAACTTATGGCTGCCTATATAGAATCTTGTATTATTGATTCAAAAAAAAAAAAAAAAAAAAAAAAAAACAAGTCAACAATTAATCAAGATCTAGTGTAAAAAATTGATGATCTTTTAGATCATCTGTTGCAGGGACACTAGCAATGAAGAATACGTTGGATTTGGTATCAGTCTAAGAGAAATGCAAATGCAAATACAGACACATTCTAATTCATGTGCTTTTCTTTAGAAAAACAAATACTTCCATTGAAGAAACTCATCTCCAAGTTTTTCAAATAATAAAAAACTTAGAATCATATAATCATAACATAGAAATTTAGACCAGAGAACATACAAACTTAAGAGTTCCTTTTTTATTTTAAAATACAAGTATTTTGAAAAGTCTAGGCAAAATAATCCTAGTTAACTGCATTGCTGTTATTAGAACAGTGAAATAATGCATCTGCCCTGCATGTATGCACTTTCCTATAAGGATTAATTCATAGCCAGAAGCTGGGGCACTCGTGCTATCCGATTCAGTAAGCGTAGAGCACTGACTTTTATAAGGGGCTGACAATTTTTTTTTAAATTGAGTAATTACGGCATCTCTACAATAATATCAAATATACACCATTCTGCATTGCAAAGGATTAAAGGGAGAAACGGTTCTGACATTAAAATGACAAAACAAATCTTATGGAGGACTTCAGCTTTTTTGCTTGCTTGTTTTGATAGGGTTCTTTTGACACAAGTTCATAACAATATTTGGCTTCTTGATATTAACAAGTTTTGTCTGATACATTTCCCCCATTTTTAATATTAGGACAGGTTAAACAAGACCACACTCTCAACAGAAACAGCTTGTAAAATGAGCTATCTAAAAACCAGGGTGATAGAAATAGTACAATATACAGAGCTGGAAAACTGCTATTGAGTATTCCTGTCACAAAGGCATTCTAATCACCGAGCCACCAGTTGGGTGAAGACTTCCTTACCGCTATCATTAGCATCTGCCTTTCTGTAGCTGAATAGGAGAGCATTTTTATCATTATTCTAACATTAAAAAAAAAAAGTTCAATCTCATGTTTCCAACCTGGTCTCCAAAGTCCTCCGGGAACTTCCACAGTACCACTGGATCTGTAAATAATTGACAGACAGCATTAATCAGAGGCAAAGGAACAGAGTATTACAGTCAGAGTACATTAATATTAAAGAGAGGGTCAGCTTAGCTTCAAGCTCTGAGGCAAGTACAAAAACGTAGGTGAAAACTACGGAAGATGCTGGATTATTAAAGAGGCATTTCATATTTATGAAACTATGTTTATTGTTTCACACAGGTGAGCAGGTTGTATAATGTACCAAACTGCTTCCATATTTAACTCTTCTTTTCAACCTGACCACTTCAGTTTTTAAGCCCATACTTAATTTTCACATTTTAATTTAATTAAGAAATGAAATGATACAAAATCTCATCCTAGCATTGAAAAAAAAAAAAAAAAAAAAAAAGTGATGTACTATGAAGAGGAAAACAAACACCTCCATGAGGTACAGAATAGGGATCTTTGCAAATCTAAAGACAGTGCCAGCACACCCAAGACTCAAGGAAGAGACTGGAGAGAAGACACATTTGAATATTTTTCCACTCCGAGCCATTTAAAAAACAGCATTTAGATTATACCTTAAAGCTTCCGTTAATCTATTACCATTGTTTCATGTTTACTGTTAATTGTCAAAACTCTCACTTACTGTTCAGGCTATGCATTAACCTGTAATTAACATTATTGTCAATGCACCTAACGCAGCAATCTGAACCACAACTTCTCAACCACTGAATTATACACTTGATCCTCCAGACACTGCTCATCTCCTGCAATACCATATCTTCCTCATGCCCTCCCACTAAAGTGCATCACAAACACACACGAAGCATCCATTAACACAACTAGCTGTTCCCATGCTCAAGTGAAATTACCTGCTTCCCAACAGTGTGGCACATGCCACAACACCTGGAAACTGGGTGATTTCTGCAACTCCCACCAGCGCACATGCGCAAGCCAGGTAAACACTCCAGACCCTCTCAGTGCTGTGGGCAGCAGCCCCAGGTTTCCAGGGGCAAGAAACCAGGGCAAGCCCTAAGCAAGAGGAAACTGCCTGGTAGCCCTTGGGCTACAGCAGGGGGGGCTGGGATTCCCATCTTTGGAAGAGCTGATGTCTGCGAGACACCCAGATTTCCATTTCTCACATCAGTCTCTACGGCTAGCACTGCCTGATCAATCAGAAGCCTTCTGAGTGCTGCACTTCACATCAGATCTGGAGACTTCTCCACTTCTGGCAAAGTACAGAGGTTTCCACTCATCTTCATCGACACACAGAAGGTTGCTGCTACAAATTGAGGCTTTAAAGGACAAATACCCTACATGATATTTTCATATCCCGCTGCCTTGCACACAGCTGCAGTGCCCACACTTGCCAGCTGCAGAGGACAGCAGGCCACAAGCATCCCCTCCTTGCTCCAGGTCAGGTGCCAAATCAACAGCGTAAAATGCACCTGAAGATGACATAAAGCTCACCTCAACAAACTCAACCTTACTTAGACTGAATTTAGATTTTTAGTAAAATTAGTAAAAATCTGTTTCTGCAATAAGCAGTCAAATAGCCACATTTTTAATCCTAAGAGCAACAGGAAGGTTCTACAGTCGTTCTTCATGAAAATCCATGTATTTGGACAATTAGCTTTCTTACATCTACAAGGGGGAACAAAAACTTTTGGGGAAGATTAGAAAAAAGAGAAAACTGAAGAGCATTCCATCTAAAAGTATACTAAAAGAATAAATACAGTTCTCACTTAGAACAGAAAAGCTTTTCCCCTTACTTTTCTTGTATGTAAATAAGTCACAGACACATCTGGATAATAACCAGGCTGAGGGCCTCAGTGTTAGTGCGCTCATTTTTGTTCTGACTTAGCCTCATGAAAAAGAAAGTTATTAGATGTAAATCATCCCCTTGCTCCAGATGCCATGCAATCACCTTTCTTCTGCAGTAAACCAGGCCAGGAAGCCCCCCAGCTCATGCCAACCATTGAAACCTTTTCAGGTCTGCACCAAATAAACCAGTATCCCCAAAACCTCCATTTGAGAGCAGAACTAAGAAGGAAAAGTGAGAGACAAAGCATTATGGGGGACAGAAAGCTACAGCCACAGAAATCCAGTTTGGTCTGTGGTTGGTCCTATTGGTTTTTACCCATTCCTTCTGCCCTGATCTTCTCTACCACCTATAGCAGTTTCTATAGAGAAACGCTGAGCTATTCTCAGCCAATAGGTGTGCTGAGCATCTCACAGGGAGAAAGGCTGCCGAAACGTTGCCAGCTGAAAGCTGTGTTTCTTAGGCATGGAGCAGATTGTTTTGGCAGGTGCTAACAACATTTCCATAATAAACAGTTATTGAATATTTTAGCAACATCATAATGAAACCAAAGGTGAGTTGTGGGGGATTTTTTATGCTTTCGGTTTGAAAAACAGTTATTGCATAAAATTCAAGAGAAATTTGGCGATTCCTTTCACTGCTCAATGGAAGCATAATGTCAACCTTCAGAAAAGGAAGTAATCACAACACTAAAACCTCTCTGCTTGATTTTAGAACGTCACAATCAGGAACAAAGAATAACCTCAGAAATTTCCAAAGCTTGGATCTAAGTAACTATTTTTGGTCAGAAAATAAGTCATGTCTCCACATCACAATGACATGCCTGTGGAGTGAGCAGCGTCTCACTGGAGCACACTGTGCACACTGGCAGCAAGGCCAGCAATTCCGCTTACCTCCTTGGGAGCCCTAATTGCTAACAGACATGAAACCTACGGCCACAGCTCACTGTCCTCTCCTTTTGCAATCTTCATTTCACACGAGGGCTCCCCAGTGCTTCTTGAAGTAGTAAAAACAAGAACCTGAAAGTATATTCCACTTCACTGAACTGAAGTACAATGTTCATTTTCACTGTGTTCTCCTTTTACTTTCAGGCAAAAAGGCATTATGCATCACGTCAGTACAATTACAATTGGGTAAGTCAACAGAAAATAATAATCAAGATAACATTCTGCATGGTTCCTGAAAGCACAAAACAGGCGACATTCAAGAAAACAGTCCTACCTAAACTCAAGAAACTCATTCAGTGCTGCATATCCAGCAAAAGCTATATTCCAAGATTTGCCACCTGCCCCAAGCAGAATTTTGCGGCTGTTATTACTGGCATTCAGCTGGTGATTTTAGCGAGTACACATAATACTTCTTTTTTAGAACATCTGGTGGGGCTTGTGCCTCAAAATTCAAGTGACTGCATTCTGTCTGTTCCTTAACCCTCGGTAGCACCTCTATCATAAAATCCTGAAGCTTTTTAATTTCCCAAGTCAGAGACTGGGCTTGTTTTGGAAGCTGATGTTAGTTTCTGTATCTGGAACCAGACTCGGACAGCATCTGACATCTGTGTCAACTTTGCACAAGTGCCACAGAGGAATAAACAAAATGGTACTGATTTAGAAATAAAAAGAGAAAGCAAAACCCAATTCTTCAACTTAATGCAGGTTTACAAAGACTGAATTCTTGTTTCCCTGAGGATTACTGTCCAGATACCCCATCTGATCTGGCAATGTTAGGTCACAATTTTATGCTCATTTTACGGGTGAGAGGAAGAGAATCACTCAGAAATAGATGTTGCTGCAGCCAGCTGAGGAACAACCAAATTTCTCCTTATTCCCCACTTTTACAAGACTTCTTTGGAGAAGCACTTGGCACCATTTTTGCACAAGTGTGCTGGTAAGAACAAATGGTTGGCTGCACACATGAAGTGTATATACGCTGCATGTGTAAGCATATACGAGAGTTCTTCTCAGGTCTGCTGCACCCAGACTGACTATTCTTACACCAGACCACACTCAGCATAAGCTAGGAAAACCTGAGCATCCTTTGTTTGCATCACTCACTCCCTGGTGGGGCCCTGTAAGAGCATCACTTGGCGTACTGAGTGGCCGTGCAGTGCATGGTATGGTAATAGAGCCCATAGAACTGCACACTGCATTCACTCATTCCATGCTACTTCATAAATCGTGAGCATCTAATGGAATCTTTATGTAGTTACTGAGAGGACAGTTCCAGCCCTCAGCCCTCCTCCAAGGTGGAACACCACTGCAGCAAGGCTGCAGGAAGTGACACAACACAGCCTCTGATTTCTGAAGTTTTAATTAAAAGGTCATGAGTTGCAATTAAAATTTTGCTATCATAAAATTTCTAGTACAGCAATGCTAGAGTAAAGTTGCATATAATCTCATCTAAGTTTGAGAGGAGAATAAGAAATGCTGGCAAGTTGTTTTGGCTCCAGAAAAAGCATTTAATTTGAAAAACCTTGACTCACACATGTGCCTTACCTCCAGGTTTAGTTTAAAAATGTGAGAAAAGGGATCCATATAGAATAGGTAACTTAAAGTCTTTAAGAAGATGACTAAAAAAACCCCACTGAGCTACAATACCTACAGCAAGCTTCAGGAAAAACCTTGTCCTCATATAATAAGGAGACTACTACAGTAGGTTACAAAGAATTCACTCTAAGTATCAAATGAGGCTTCAGTCAGTTCAAGCACATATGCTGAATAATAACCACAGAACAACCTCCCCTTACAAACACCTATGCAAATAAATAGTTTTAGTGAGTAAATTTGGGTTAAGCATATACAAATAAATCAGACGTTGAATAATTCCATCTTAGAAGCTTAATAGAAAGCATTTTAACTAAGAAATATAACAATAGAATAGATAATATCATACTTACTGTGAGCGCAGTACATACAGTTAATTTGGTGAGCGGATCACACCCTATGCCTCCTTACCATCCATTGCTCTCACCAGAGAAATCTACCCTCTCCACCCTGCCAAACCAGAGCTGGGAAGCACGGCTGGTGCTCAGGTGTCTCCAGCTCTTGGGCCCTAAATGCCAGAGTTCAAAAAGCATTTGGACACCACTCTCAGATGCATGGACTAACACACACTGCTTGGAGCCAGGAGTTGGACTCAATGAACCCTGTGGGTCTGCTCCACTTGGATATGGGGTCAGTAGATGTCTAAAGTCATACAGTCCTGCATTTAAAAATTCAGCATTAGAAAGAATGCTATATGATTATTTATTTTCAACCTCTCTGCTTTCCCAGGCAATCTGTTCCAAAGCTTTCTCTTGAGTATTCAAAAATTCTCAGTAAAATCTAACCGGAATCTTTCTAGGTGCAATTTGAGGCCATTATTCCTCATGAAGAATACTATGCTTTCTTCTTCCAGAGATCTTTCATGCTCTCTCTTCCATAGTCTTCTATTCCCATTGCTAAGCAACCATAGATTCTTTTATGCTTTCTTCATAAAACGCTTGTTCCCCCCCCCGCCCCCATAAGCTACCAGTCTCACCCTTCTATGTACTGCTACCAAATGCCCCCACATCTCATAACTTTCCAGAACCTTTTCAACCAAGGTTTGGATAAGAAATGAACAGAACAGCAGAATTACTTCACAGCTATTCTAGGATACATTGCCTTTTTTTTTTTTTCTTTCCTGTTTTATCTAAATAAACTGCAGCAATACTTTTTGTTTTTCAAGCATGATATTACTCATTTGTGGTCAGCTGTAATTTGATATATTTCCTTACTGAGAACTGTTGCACCATGAGTTGTTCTGCTCCTCATACTCATTATTTCTGTTGAAGCACAGTATGTTATACTTGTCCCAACAGAACAGCATTACATCCTAAATGCAGCTCTCCAATTTCTCTGTCATTTTGAATTATCAGTACACTCTCCAACATCCCTATAACCTCCAGTAAGCCTTGATGTTACAGGAGGAAATGCAATATGGGTTAAATCACTGGTCTGTTTCCCTGCAATAGTTCTCCTGAAGTGCAGAAAGACTTTCCTGAATCCTGGAAAGCAGAAGAACAGAACATGCTTAACAGTAATGAAGGGAAAAGCAAGCTCACCAAGCACTCAGCACAGTACTAGTTACAGTACCTCATGCTCAGCCCTGAAAACAAATATGTTTTAGATATGGCCGGGTATGACACAGAGCTCCCAACTTTCAAAAAGGAATTCAGTCTAAATTACCATAACAGTTTGGTACGCTGCACCTTCTCTGTCTCCTTACAAAGCCAAAAAGTCACAGAAATGGGTAAGCTACAAACAATGCAGTGCAGGTACAGCGAGGTCCTCCGTATCACAGCACTGCTAGACCAGAGCAGGTGTCTGCAGCTGAGCTTGAGGGATCCTGCATGATTACACAGAGATCTATGAGAAGACACATGTAGCCATCTAAACTATCTGTATCAATAACTAAGTATGCAAAGGCCATTACAGACAGTAGGAAAAATCATTTTGTTCCCCAACCTCATAGTACATAGCAGTGCAGAGGACTTTCTGTTTTGGTCACACTAAATCCTGTGTCTTTCCCAAGTGATCTAAGTTTAAGTCAGATACATATGTAGTGAGTTCTCAAATTTAGCAGTCATGAATCAGTGCGTGTTGTGCCCACAATAGACAAGCCTCTAAGGGCAGCTCACCACAGTCCTGCTCCTCCCCAAAGCCTGTAAGGATAGCACAGAGGAGATTGGGCTGGGCAGCATGCTTCTCAACCTGGAACAGCAACTAAAGGAAAAGCAATGGTTCTGCAAACACTGAGGCATTTTTTTCCAATCCAAATCTTCCACTATGTTCACATGAGCACTGCTGTAAATTCTCAGTCATGAAAACTAAATGTAATCTAATTTTGATGATAACATACCTTTGCCAGCTTCAAGAGAGATCTCTCAGTAAGCAGATGTGCAGCATGAGCGAAGCAAGAAACAGCTAATCCTCCCCCCACTTTTTAAAAAGAAAAGCATTTTTAGATGATCCTTGTAATTAGGAAAGCCATTTTTAATAAATTTTAATTTTTGCAACAAATCTAAAAAATATCTAAGTAATGATACTATGGCTGAGTAAATCAGAAACATAGTGTATTCAGAACCACAATAAATAAGAAGAGGCAAAGCTTACCGAGTGGTAATTTTCCCCAACGTTTCAGCAGTTAATATAATCTAAAGAATGCTCTTCAACATCATTAAGATCATAGATTATAAGCATCATCCAAAAGTACAACAGAGTAAGCTAATTAGCACACATTCTTTTTGGTAATGGAACATAAACTACAAACACATGCTGAGAAACATCATCTCAGGTAATTCTCTTGATAACAACCCAGAATAATTTGAGACAGAAAAACAGACTTGAAGTAAAAATGAAACAGATTAATTAAGTAGTTCAATATTCTGCCTGGAGAGGCACAACCTTCATCCCTGTGGGTTTTGCAGAGCAGGATAGGCAAAAATAGGCATGTCTTGGGACAGAAAGATGGGGCTAGATGACTGCTCAGCATCCCTCCAGCTGTATTTTCTCTGATGCTGTAATGATAATCACTGGGGAAAAAGCCATCCGTTGAGAGAGGAAAAAAGAGATGGGGTCAAGAGACACAGGGCTGGGAAAATACTCAGGGAGAAAAAGGCAGGCAGCAAAGTAAAGCTTATAGGAGACAGCGCTTTTCAGTCTAAAAAAAGTTCTGGGTTGATTCTCTCACATGAACACAGGAATGCAATTAACAAAGTTGAATATGATTTATCATGATCTCAGGGAACTGCTTTATAAACATACCTGAGCTATGAGCACAACTGGTTTTGACAGAAAGTGTAGTTGTCAGTAATAAAGAGTTTTCTGAATTTGCAATGCCATGATTTTTCCAAGTCAAAAGGCTGCCACATGCTTAGAACAGCTTGACAGCAAGTGGCAACAGTAATTCCAATGATGCTTTTGTATCAATACATTATCTCACAACTACAAGTTACTCAGAAACGAAATAACAGATGAACATGAGGTGCAATGCAAGCCTTCCCACACATGAAGTCTGATGGAGAAAAAGAGCATTCGCGTGGAGAGATCTCCAGAAAAAAACCCTCTCATACAGCAGCTTCCAATCCACTCACCAAGAGCTCTGCAAGCACAGGGCTGGAGGGCAGCAGAAACATGGGGTGCAGCTCAAGGACAGTATGGGGCAGCAGTGCTCAGCCCCCACTACCAGGGGCCAGCTGGAGCCAGCAGCTGCAGCCAGCGAGCTGGGAGACACTGCACACATGGTGAGGGAGCTGCAGTGTTTTCTGAGCCTCAGCCATCAAAAGAAAGAACAAGGACAGCACGCATTGAGGAAACTTCATAGGGGAGTAGAACTAAGGAACACTCGCTAGCTTCCCCAGCACTTGAAACCTGACAGATTAAAGACAGCATGCAAATGAAGGTGCCACTAGAAAATACTTGAAAGTATGCTCCTATTCAGACCTCATAGTCTGGGTATTTTTTGCTTATCAAAGAAATGTTGCGGGGGGGAGGTAAACTTGCATCGGAATGCTGTTTCTTCTCACTCTGTTTCATAGAGGACTTCTTATAGAAGCAACCATACCCATAGCATCTTCTCAAAAAAGCAAAAGAAAACCCACTTAGGAAGTTGTATCAAGTTCTACCTTCCCCCCCCCCTTCAGCCGCTGATCTTTATCCCCCAAACTGCCATTGCTGTGCCCCCACAGCAACACCCAGCACTGCAGCAAGCAGCTATGAGCCAGGTGCCGACATGGCACACCCAGGTCACACTTCCACACACCACACCTGCTGCCTTTTGCACCTATGTGTTAATATATATGGAGATTTTTCCACGTGTTTAAGTGCACCCAGGCCATGCTCTCAGCAGCACGTTCCACAAGGTGCCGAGTTCTGCCCTGCCACACAAGGTCCAGCACCTCAGCTCTGCCCAGCCAGCAGCTCCTACCTTGCCTCCCACTGACTACAGAGCCACCCAGGCAGCACAGGTACCTCACTCCCACTGGAGATAGAGAAGACTTGTTCAAAGCTGACTTCCAGCAGTTCCTTTTAACTTCTCTCATGGAAACTGAAGCGTTTTCTAAATGAAAATAACATCAACTAACAAACACTAAGCACTGTCCTAGGGAAACATGGAAGAAGAAGCCAGCAGCCTCCTGCAGTTGCCTCCCAGCAGTTGTGCCTGTAAGCCTTTGCCAGCATGGTTTGGTACCAGTGACTCTCAGACAAGTAATTACCAAGTGGATAAGATGGAAATCCCTTCCTCCCAGTGGGGAGCTTTTCCTAAAGAAGCTGCTTTTATCTCTAGCCAAGCATGGGTTAGGTAGGCTTGCAAGTAAGCTGAAAACTTTATCATGATTTACAATAGTTTCTCTAGGACTTACACTTGCAACATACCCTATACTACAAGTGCACCAAATTACTCAGTGATTTCACAAATGGCTCAGGATTTAACAAGGTCTTCCGGCAGATGAGTATCTTACTAGATAGCTTCAAGACAGTGGGGTCACATCTGCAGGAATTCAGAATCTTGTTTCTAACGGGATGGGAAAACTCACAACGCACACCCGCTCCACTCTGCAAAGCGCCTGCCCTGTCAGCTCCTTGGCATTTCCTCAGCACCCCCCACCAGTACTCAAAGCATGAAATAAGATGGGGTTTTTTTTTCCCCCATTTATGATCAGATTGATGGCCAATGTCTGGCCACCACTCAAACCTCCTCCAAAGCTGCAGGTCAATCCCTTTTTACCCGAGAATTTGTTACTTCTGAAGGACAGAGCAGAAAGTCATTTCAGCTACCAGGAATAGAAAGAAAGGGTCCTCCAGGCTGCAATGCTATTAGCCATGCTTCAGGATAAGACTTTAATCAGGGTGAGAGTTCACTGCACAGACAGTGCACGGATCAAGTGAATATGTCCAGCTTCCATTTGGCCTTTTTGCAAAATAAGCAAGGCTTTCTTTTACCTGCTAAGTCCTTAGAATTGTGGGAACAACTGCATGTCATTTGGACCTGCAGCATTATTCTTGCTTTTCCCATTTTTTCCATGTAATCTGAGTGAATTGCAACTCACATCATTGAGGATCTAAGAACTTACTGAAGTGGTAGCAAAAGAACAAAAACAAGAACCATGTTGGCCTTAAGTCACTGCTAACATTCAAGGCACATTTACAAAAGGTGTTTCTGTTCTTCTGCCATAGAGTCTGTATTCAAAATTGGACAGTGAGAGATGTGGTGCAGTGAGCTCATGAGATGAGCAATAACTGGAAACAGTAAGGTTCAGGGCATTCACATTTGCAAGTTTTACATCCAGCTCAGATTTGAAAGTAACTCTGCACCCCCTTGAAAACAGACACTTCATGCAGCATCTTGGCTATTTTAAAATGAAGGCAAAGAACTTGAAAATACTGCGGGCTATGTGGTATTACTGCTGCAAGCTTGATTTTGAGAAAGATCTAGCAAAGACCCTGTGCCTTCTCACCAAACAACAGGCCTACTCAGTGAGCTAGGCAGCAGCAATACCCAGCATAACAGCCACACTGCTCAGCTGTGGCACTGCTGGCTGCCTAGGCACATACAGTTTTGCCTCATATTAGACTTGCTGTGTGCAATCTCCACAAACTGCATGCAGAGGAAAACAAGATGACTCCTGCTACATAAGTGAACCATATCTCCAGTAGTTTATGGATGCCTGGATTACTGCTTCCTAACTCCCTTCAAGCACAGATTAGCAAAGAATTAAACCAAAATCTCTATGATTCTTCTCCTTCCCCCCCCCCCCCCCCACCCTAAAGAAACAAGAGGGCAACCTCTGCTTAAAGAAAAAAAGCAGTGTGCCTGGAAATTCCCTCACAACAGGAGAAGGTGTCATCAGCACCTCTGTTTGTTACTATTTGTGCTACTTCCTGCTTGAGAGCACAGCAAGGTTCCTCCTATGTGCTCCTGGTGAGGAGCAGGCAGGGCAGAGCAGGGCAGCACCCACAGCTCAGGGGTGCCAGTGCCCCACTCCTCACACACCTGGGTTCGTGACCCCAAACACATCCAAGGATGGCAGCTTCCATTACTCCAGCTATCTCAGTTTTACAAGACAGCCATGCTAGAAGTTTAATTGAAACAATCATAAACATTCTCATCTACACAAAGCTCTAAAAATCCTAAGAATCATGTCATTTAACTGCTACCTGTATCTTGTATACAAGCAGCTCACAAAGTAGTCAAATAGGTGTTTGTTAGACCCTTCTGATTCAGTATTCATTTTTATCTTTATTGCCATTCATACATTAGAACAGAAAAAAAAAAGAGCACTGGTAAGTATTCATCTTTATACTTTTCCCCTTCACCCAATCTTATACCAAGCCCATTTTAATACCATTGTGAGAAGGAAAAAAATAAACTCATCAGTCACCTGATGGAGTAATTCAAAACTTAACCAAACAGAGCTAATGGGTGAGAATTGAATTGAAAACACCTTGCCTAAGAAAGCAATTTCTTCTCTTCGCACTCCTCAGAAGCTGTGGGTGAGTGCTGTAATCGAACTATCAACAGCAAGGGGCTGTCTGTCCCACAGGCCCTGTGCAAGCAAGAAGCAACAACAACTGAAATGCAAGGGCTGGCCCAAGTGCACTCAGCCCTGCTCCATGACAGGCAGCACACTGCTGAAAATCAGTGTTTTGACGTTTTCCACATACCCATCTTTAAAAGTCAACACTGAACTTTGGAGAAGAACACAAGGCAAAAAGCAGGTTAAGGGGTTGTTACACAGAGATCAGCATTACTCCTGCAGCTAACAGGCCTGCAATCAGCTGAGTTCTCACTCTGTCATGAAGCACTCACAGCTCAGCAGCCAAGGCCAGGAAAAACAAACTAAAAATGAAAACCCCTTCCCACCCGCACTGAAGCTACAGGTCTCCAGGATCACTGTGCACAGCTACTGAAGGTACTTCAGCCATTTCCAAGCCACTTACAGATAATTGCCAACCCTGTTTTGTTTTGTGTTTTTTTTTTTTTTTTTTTTTTTTTTCATAGATAACAAAGAAAATGTTAAGAAAGGCTCTCCATGGAAGTCACCCAGCCAGCAGCTGTGCATGTCTGACTCCGTGTGAGCAGCAGCACTGGAACACCAGCACTGGGCAGTCCAGGGAACAGAAAGAACTCTAATACACACTTGTCCCACATGGGGTCAGAGCCCAGCACCTCCTCTGTAAACTGGGCTTTTCCAGAACGCAGCACCAGAACTCTCTGCTTTGAGCAGTTTGCATTATAACTAGCTGCCCTAGAAGTATAAGAACATGCATCAGGAGAAACTTCTCCAGCCCAGGCAGCCTGCCAAGCAAACAGCTGGCCCTCACTGAGCAGCAATTCAGGGCTGGCCAGCTGGGCACAAAGCAAACCACAGTGCCCAAAGCCCCTCAGAACTGAGAGCAAAGACAGAGCCAATCTGTGCACATGGAGAAGCACTGACTACACAAAGATGGACATCGACCTGTTGGGGCTGTTTCTGCATCTTAAGTAATGGAAGCCTTTATTTTAATTTCCAAAGAGGATGTCAGTTAAAAAAAAAGTGACAGGAGGAAGGGGAAAATATACATAATGCATAAATATGCACCAGATATCTACTAGTCAAAACTCCAGCACACAAAAAAAAAAATATATATTAGTATTATTATTGATGTGAAAGAATAAGGAATGATTTCTTCATAAATCAATAACAGCATATATTAAGGTTGTGTCTCCAACAAAACCATCAATTTACCCAGTAAATCTGACGCTAATATTTCAGAACATGCCTATATATCTGCATAGCAATAACAGCCATCAACACACAGAATGCACAAGGAGCTGAAATGCATTACCCTGCATACGGGTACAGAAGAGGCTTAAATTGCTTTTAATTATTCCAGGAAAAATAATTATAGGAAAATAGTCTGCACCTCATTTTCCAAATTCAAACAGAACACTGGAATGCCACCTGCTCTCAAATGCATGGACCTTTTAAACTTCCGCTGCTTTTGTACAGGCAAAAATGGTAGTCATGTCAGCAGAGAAACATCATTTCAGTCCATCAGATATGAAAAGCCCAGGTCGCAGCAAATCATATCATAGGCTTATTGTCGAAAAAGCCACAGAACTAACCATAGCAAGACAAAGCGCAGAGTACAACGGGTTGTTTTACTTCCGCTAACCAGCTACAGAAACAGCAAAGGTATGCCCAGCAACAGCTCAGTCCAAAGTACTTCCTTTAAAATTGAGTTATTAAACTGTTCTGCATATTTGACAAACACTGTAGTTTGATGTTGGTAAACCCAAACGATTTCTAAAGAATGCAAAGACGTGTCAAGTCACTGAACGAAATAACTTTCAGAGGCATTTACCCCCAGTATAATTAAAAAGAAGAAAGAAGAAAGATGCCTGTGACATTGCAAACCAAAGGGCTGAGCCTTACTAAGGGTCAGAGGAAGCTGTGCCCAGGCACAAGTGGCACCCAGCACTCACCACCATGCAGCTCAGGGTGCTGGGAAGGCAGCTGCTGGCCAGGAATGCCAGGCCTTGCTGGCCTCTTCCTTTAGTGCAGGAGCCCTAAGCTCTCCAGGTCATAAGCAAATGTTTGAAGATGTGACACATGAAGAGGGTCAACAACAAAGCTGAGCTTAATCCCTTTGTGTGAAACAGGAATTGGAATTTAACTCTTATATAAAACACGTCTCTGGCCAGTGAAGTATAAAACTTCCATCAGCAAGGCATTATGCCCTCCATGCTTTTTGGCGTGCTGGGAGAGACAGGAGGAAGGGAAGCTGTGCTTCCCACAGGCTGGACATAGTGAACCACAAGGAATGGCTGTGCAGCAGGCAGGGAGCATTAAGGCACCAATCACTGCTGGTATCTCTGCCAGACCATCTAAAGACCAGCGGAACCAATTGGTCCCAAACAGCAAAGCCGGGAACACACGGGGCTTAACTATGGTTAACATGACTCCCATCATTTCTAATTGGATTGCAACTGGAGTCCCAGCACTGATAATACCAATGTGAGATCAGAGGAGAAAGCCTGCATGCTCCCTTTGCGTGGACATGGGAAGCAGCTCCCCTGCTGCCCACCAGGCCCTGCAGTCACAAGCCGACCTGCAGGCATTGCACCACGAACATGAAGGGCCAGAAGCACTGTGCTGTTTCATCAGTTCCAGAATATTCCATAGGCAGAGAAAATGGTCACAAGGCTGGAGAGCAGAGCAGTAGTGCTTTTACATCTTGCTGGTGACTAGATTTTCACATGGAGATGTCTCGATCAGGCATCTGAGAACAGATGCTAGCAACAAACTGCAGCAAGGCACAGCTAAGCTGGTGCACATCTCCACAATCACTTGTGTCCCATTAGAACTCATGTAACCATTCCTGACACTCCTTTGCTTGACCCATTTTTGATAAACAAAGAATAGAGTACTTGAAGTACTCTCTCCCCTTGTTCATCCCATTCTTCCCCAGTCTCTTATTCTATGGTCAGAGGTTAAACTGCTGACCTCTCACCTCCAAGGCAAGTTTCCCCCCCTTCTATAAAAGGTTTTTCACAGTGTGCAGCACCCGGATTAGCCCCTATCCCCCAGAACAAAAGCTGTGCCTTTGTATGGCCGGTTCGGGCACCGAGTCCGTACATCAGAGGAAGCTGCTCCTGCTTCCCATTCACAATAACTATATTGTGAGGCCTCCAACGCCCCGGCTCACAGCGTCTAGACTTTCACCCAACCAGCCGGCAAAAAGAAAATCCTGTAAAGCACTCAACTGAAAATTAACTATGGTATCCTGCAGGGAACCTGATGAAGACGTTATTTGAACATACGGTAAAACTTTCCATTGTTTAACAGAAAGATAAGAGAAAAACTTTGAGCCTTAAGCTTTAAACAGTTGTAGGGATCAATTCACTCATGGGTCAGTAACTGCATTTTATTAGCAAGCAGCTATTGCTTATGCATGTCTTTAAAATAATATACAGATTATTAAATTATATCCAGCACCTAGCATATGGATATCTACAGAGCCTAGCTTAATATTCACTAGCAGCACTCCAATAAAAAGCTTAAGACATGGGAAAACAAGCGTGTTCTCTGGACTGCACCAAAAGCATTGCATCAGTATTGCCCACAGTCTCAGTTCTCTTCAGCATTTAAAAGAACAGAACTATTTGGACTTTGCTATACAGAACAGCACTCAGCACTACTTATCATTAAAAAAAAAAAAAAAAAAAAAAAAAAGGAACTCTGAGCAAGAAAGAAAATCTATGGAGTACAAATAAATCATAGCATTTTCTGGGAAATAACTGCAGTGTTTTTTCATATTTTGTTTCTTTATAACTTCCATTTCTATTGCATAAATAACACAGACACAAGAAATCTGCTGAAGTGGACTAAAATAAATAGAAGCACACTCTTAAAAAAAACATACAAGCAGGCCAGGAAAAAAAACCAAACAACTATTTCTGAATAGCATTCAAACACGGAAATGCATTTGTGATTCTTTGAAAACTGGAAATAATTTATTACTGCAGATAAATTGGGTTTTTTGCATCATCGTGGATCTCTTTTAGCCTCTCTTCAATGTGTATTCCAGAAAGAATTTACTGCACTTTGATAGGAGAACAGTCAACAGGATACACATCCGCATGACCAGTTTTAGTAATCTATTTTGGAAAGAGATGGAATGCCCCAAAGTAAGAGGCAGATGGATTGCTGTCTGGTGCAGGTTGTTTGATGGGGGAGTATGAAGATGTTTGCTTGTCTTACATACATTTGCTTTTCAATGCGTTTTTGACGTAACAAGAAACTGGGAAATCATAATAGAAAAAAAAAAGTCACTTCTGCCCCTTACCACCTGCCCCGCAGGCCCAGCCATAGTATCAGTGGAAAGCAGCAGGACTGGAGAACCTGGGACCAAAACCACAGCACTGCCATGGGAAGGGAATGGCAAGAGGCTCAACTACCTCTGGAGGCAGAAGTGTTGGGAAGAAGGCAGAAAAGGGGAGATAACATTCTCCATTTCCATGGGGCACCACATACCACACAAAGGATAGCTGCTATCAGACCTACAAGGCTGCTAGGTAGGACAGCTGCCAACACCTCTAGCAATAACTAGCTAAAACTAGTGATCAGAAGTTACTCACCATAACTCACCTCACAATAAGCACCATAGCCAGACTCCAAACAGGCACAAAATGTTCTGGAAACATGCACTATAGCCAATGAGATGAACGACTCACCTGAAGCTTTAGAAACAGACACAGAACTAAAAAGCTGTGGTTTGTGGTTCCTGTTTCACAGCTCTGTACATTGATCATCTTGCTATGAGAAAGGGGAGTACCACTCAACAGCAGCTCACACTTCTCCCTTGGGTAACAGTGATGGAACACTCACTTTCAAGCACAAGGCAAAAGATTGTACAGCATCACAAAAAGATTGTACAGCTGCCATAGGAACTGAGAGCACAAAAGTGCTCAGGTACCACAAACATGGCAGGGAGGAGCAGGGCAGGAGTGGGCTGGTACCCTCAGCTGTGGACATAGGCACTTTGTTGCAGACAGGTAATCCTGCTTTCAAAAAGGGCTCACAGGTTGGAGCAGCCATGTCCAAGCTGGTATAGCTGTCACTTCTGGAGGACAGAGATCACCATGCCATGGGAGAAGTTTTCCAGACATTTCTGTCAAACTGGGGCCATGCTCCACACCACTGAACTGCAACTGCATGGCTTCAGCTGCTTTTATTGACTGGCACTATAACAATATTCATAGAGAGACATAACACTCATAGAGAGACTGTGTACACACTAAGGAAAAAAAAAGGCCCACAGAACTCACATGCAAAGAAAAGCAACTTTTATTTTTTCAGGTGATATGAAGCAACACCTTTCAATATCTAGACAAGGGCTTGAAGAAAGAAGGGGACAGACTCTTGAGAAAGATCTGCTGTGATAGGATGAGGGGAAACACTTTCTAAGTAAAACAAGGGAGACTGAGGTTGGATACAAGGACAATTCACTATTAAAATTCATCTTTAAGCAAAGCCAAAACAAAAGCCGAGTTTAAGAATAGATTTGTTTTCCTTCAAATTACACAGCATCTTTAACAAAAAGCCCCAGTCACAACTTCCTCCCATGTACTCTTGCATCCAAAGTTAAAACCAAAAACATGAAGACAGAAAAACGAGGAACCAGCTGCACTAAGATACAGAGGCACTCCACCAAGCTGCTGAGCAAAATGCTGAAACCTCATTTCTGATGTGATAAGGAACATTTCTTCAACAGAAAGTTACAAGTCAAATATACTCTTACTGAAGAGCCACCCTGCACATATGATTTGGTTGGCCTACTTTGTCTCTTTCTTTATCCATATGTTGTTAAGCATCGGCTTTGCTTATCTTCAGAGATAGAATTACTTCAGTTGCTTTTTCACACTTCATGTTCAAGCATATTATCTACTTAGATGCAATTAATTATACACATACCATGCTAGAAACATCACAGGTGTTTAGGTGAATTTAATTGTCTTACCTCTAAAATCCTTGTCAAGATTGACAGATGCTCAAAGTATTACTTAACTACCATCTCTTTTGGGGCTCTTTAATCATTTTAATCTCAACTAGTCAGTTATACTCTCTAAAACTGCTTATAAAAGCAGAAGTTAAAATTCTAAATTTACAAAGACATAACACTTTAAGCTCTGGTACAACACAAGTCATTCCAAGCATTGCAAGGCCCCCTAGCTAAATGTAAGAAGAAAAAGGTTACTGAATACAGTTCTTCAGTAAGCCCTGAACACCTTGAGTTTTCCTGTCACACACTTGCATTTCAGTTTCCAAACAAGGAGAACCAGCCCAAGCCACTACTCCAGACCACTTTCAGGAACTGTTGCCTGCAGTGTAACTCCATTGCCCCAGCACAGCATGTGGGCAGCAACGACACCAGCAGCTGCTTTCTGCTAGCTCAGAGAGCAGAGCACAGGAACACGTGCTGCCAGTCCCAGAGAGCTACTATCAAGAAACACATTGCTATTAGCCACTCAGTGCAAACTCAAAGCACCTATTTCCTGGAAAATGCTATTCAAAAATGTAGCACTGCTTTTCCCCCTTTTCATCTGAAATTTCCCCCTGGACGCATGTTACCAGGGAAGCTTATTGAGTTTTGACTCTCAACAACGGGATAGCGGCTTTCTTTCACAGCATCATTTGAGTTGGAAGGGATCCTTAAAAGACATGTAGTCCAACCCTTCTGCACTGCACAGGGACACCTACAGCTCCATCAAGTGCTCAGAGCCCATCCAACCTGATCTTGGGTGTCTCCAAGGACAGGACATCCACCACGTGCTTCAGTGCCTCACAACCCTTACTGTAAATAAACTTTCCTACCTCTTTTTTCCTGATCTAAATGTGTATGTCCTGATCTAAATGTGTATGTTTGGTGGCCCTGCTAGGCAGGTGGGTTGGAACTACATGATCCTTGAGGTCTCTTCCAACCCGGGTGATTCTGTGATTCTGTGTGATTTTTCCTCTTCTGGGGTCACTGATGCTTGCACCACCACCACTCCGTAACGCATACATTTTAATTCACTGCAATTTTTTTTTTTTTTTCACCCCCATTTTGGCTGAAGATCAACATCAGCACTGTTCAACAGACATATAAGATTATGCCTGGCCTTCACAATGAGTGTTTTCTTCCTTTCTCCACGGGTGTTGCTAAGCCAAACGAAGACATCAATCTTCCCACATGCAAGGAGGAAGGAAGGACAATAACAGGACACTCAAAAGAAAAAAAAAAAAAAAAAAAAAAAAAAAAAAAAATCAGAGACAGCTCTGTAAAAATACTCCAAAGTTGGAAGATTTTGTATCCTATTAATATTTACTCAGGTACCTAACCCTACAAGTTCACAAGGTATTTCATCTATCTCTTATAAAATACTTCTCCATTTATTTAATACCCTCCAAAAGCAACGGTGGTCAATGCCCTGGATTACACAGAATTCTGTACCACTGTGCCTTGGGGATACATCATCAGCTTCCTGGGCACAGGAATCATTCGCTATTGCCCACAGCAAGGACTGCAGTTTAAGATACGTAAAGTAGATGTTACCCAAACGCCTGCATGTAAAATCAACACCTGTAACTTTTAACAGGGTTGTACATGCAAGCACATTACTGTTTCACTGCCATGCATTGCATTTGAATATAATAATTATGACACCTGAGAATTTCAGATTCTATTGTTGAACAAACCACTTTCCTATCAGTGTTACATAGTAAACATTACCTTTAGGAGAGCCTAATGAAATTGAAAATATTTCAAATTCATCTCCTGGCTATTGGAGCTGAGAGAAAATCTGAAAACAGAGTCTTCCTCTCAGCCTGAGCACACGCATTTGCAACACTTACATTATCCCACTATGTCTAGTTGATACACTGTGGAGTTAAAAAACCTCCAGAAATCTTGGTGAATAAAAGTGAGCATTATGGGGTAATTAAACTTTAGAACTATTGATTTATGTTTCAAATGTGCTTTCTTCACCTTCTATGATGTATTATGTTGTTGTAATGGATCACTAGCATTCTGCCACAGGATTATTAGTTGAGGATAACACATCGCAAATGCTATAATTTCTATTTGATTTTCATACATGACATGACTTCTAATATCCCCGTGAAATAGATTAATCAAATACATACTGCTGGGACTTCAAAAAAAGACATATATTGGGCTTTTGAAACATCCATCAAGAAAGGTACTTCCTCACTTCCCCTAACACTTAGCTGCTTCCTCATCTATCTCAGGCCAGGCTGTCGGTATCTGCTCCATGACTCATGTTGTGTTCTGACCCGCCGACACAGAGCGCCTGCAGTAACTGCTGTGCTAAGGAACATACACTCCTCCACATCTCCAAAGCAACATTTACCAAGCATAGTTCTAAATATATATATAAAAATGTCATTAAAAAAAAGAAAACAAGAAAGAAAATACCCAAGACATACTGGTCTTACTGCATGCAGAGCATTTCAAAATATTGCTCCATTTGCAGCCATTGTCTGTGCTCTTCTGGCACATTTTGTCCTAGCAGGACTTTGTGTCTCACTTGCTGAACAAACGCTTCAAAGCATGCTGACAACTAAAGCACACTGCTTGTGCTCAGCTGGGTAACTCCTAGGGCTGATGGGCCTGGGAGCAGAAGTAACACCCATCAGCACCACGTTGCCCTGTTATATTAAGATACAAGAAGAATGTACAGGATGCACTTCTGCTGGCTTTTAAGGCACAACATGAGCCACACCGATCTGACTCCTACACTGCCCCATTAAGTTCCCACAGCAAACCAGAACACCCATACTAAGACCGTGCAGCTCCTGTACACAGACACATTTACTCAGCACAGACCCCACAACCAGATAACCATAGAGCCACAAGATCTCTCCAGGCCACACTTTTCTGAAGTGACTGCAGACACGGGCTAACTGTGATCCTGAACACTGACTCCCTGCAGCTGAACAACAGGAGGTCTTAAACATGAGACAGTACATGAACTGCATCCTCTATTAAACTGAAAAGCCAACAGGGCTGCTAGGTAACACTGCTGAAGAGAGCACTCATCACAAAACATCTCCATCAGGTTGCAGGATAGCACACAGAGCATTTTGCAGCACACAGGAAAGCAGTGCCAGTCCAAGCTGGGCACAGCAGCCTGCAGGCAGCTCTGTTTGAGCATAGCTGTCACCAGAGGGGAGCTGCAGAGAGCAGTGTCCCATAGCTGGCACCAGCTCACCTCCTGAGCTGGTTCCAGGGGCTCTGAAACTCCCAGTAGCTTACCTTTACTATTGTTTTATCTGGTTGAGCTCTTCGTTCTTTCCAATAACAGGAGCTGAAAGCATTTCTGTTTTGCTCATCCTTGAATAAATAATGCAAATTTTCTCCAAGGACTGCAAGGTCTGACAAATATCATAAGACAAAGCTTTTTTTTTTTGCTGAATCTGCCAGCATCTAGCAATGTCACACAGAATTGTTTATTGCAGAGGAAGATAGTCACCATCACTACTTGCCAGAGAACTCAAGGCATGCTGAATTTTATTTTTTTTTTTATTTGACAATAGAAAATGCTTTCAGCCAGCAATGTATGTTTTTCAACCAGGCATTTAGAGGCAGTTAACCCAAGCTCCTTTTTCGTGGGTTTTTTTTTTTTTTTCTTTTTTTAATTCACATTGTGTTTCCATAGCACTGATTTCTATCACAATAATCCAAATGCAAGCAAATACATTATAAATAACTTCCTATAAGATGCAGCATATTGTATCATGATGTGCAATTCTTTTCCAGTAGCTTCCCTTACTAGCTACACATTTTACTTGAGCTGACTTGTCTCCCCAGCTGATACATCAGCATCATTAAGGCAGCTCTTGCAATGCATTGCAGGGCTCTGACCCCACACAGAAACAGATGTGTATTGGAGGTACACGCTCACAAGGCAGGCCCATCGCCAGACTAAAATGGATTTACTCATCAGCAACTGAATACTCAGCAACTTACCAATTTAATTTTATGTGTCCTGGCATACAAGCACTTTCTCATCACAGCTGTCTGGGACGCAACAGGACAGCTGAAGTAGCAAACAACTCACCAACTCTGAGGAAAGGAAGTCCCTTTTTGTCAGGCAGTGTCCACAGCAGGAAGAAGCTATCCAGAAGATGAACTCTTCCCTGGAAAAAGTCTTTTTCCAGAATGTCCCATATTATATGATATCATTAATTGTTTTCAGATCTATAAGTTACCGCATGATAACAATCTGGTATCGTTACACAGGATCTTGTATTTTCATGTTGCACGTACAATTTATGTCCAAATGCACCATGCCTTATAATCAGCCCAAATGACAGGGGTCCAACTTTCCGTTCTGTTTCCCCCCAAGGAGATAAGCTTTACTGCATGAACAGAGAACTGGAAGGCTCCAGCTACGCTGTTGAATCCGTCTCCTCAAATAATAGACAGAAGTTTAGCAAAGCACAGAGACAGCTCCAGCACTCTGAAGTAAGCACAGGTCCAAAAGCCATCACAGAAATATGCTATGGGAAGCTGGCAGGAGAGAGCAGCAGCAACTCAAGCATTTTATTTTGTTTGTAGATCTGGTAATATGCCTATTTTTAATAAACAAACTCAACCACTTCAAATGAATGCTGGGAGATGAAATAGCAGCCACTAGATAGCCTGGAAAGCCCAGCAGCTCCTGCTTCCTTAACACATGTGAGCAGCTTCCTGCTCATGCTGTACCAGCTGCTGGGTGCATGTTGCACACAGATTCCATTGGCACAATAAGTCCTCTGTATGACCAGCATCTCAAGTCAGATAAATAAGAATTTCTCGCTCCCTATCAGAATGTAAGCAAAATTAATCACTGATGCTCTTTCCCCTTCTGAGCTTAAGGAAAAACACAACAGTGAATGGTTACATCTACAGCAAAATACTTCAGCTATGATGATTATCCCTTCATAATGGTTAAAACTTGAAATTAACCTTGCAAGTTAGTGAGACGTATCTGAAGTAAACATAGAAACCCATGTGATCTTTTCAGAAACAATTTTGCACTTTCAGCCAGATTATAATCTGCATCTGAATACCCACCCAAACTTGAAAATAAATTAGACCTGTATTCAAACTGCAACAAATGTCATTCAAGGGTGTTCTTCAAGTCCCTTTTCTAATTAAGAGTTTCATACTTGGACAGTACCATTCATATGAGGATTGCAAGGTCTGCAGATGAAGACAGCTTGACTGAGGCGCTGCTTTGGCTTCCCTAGCTCAGGAAATCCAACACCACACCTCAAATCTTGTTCAGACCTTTTCCCCTCCTTACCACTTCTGCTTTTTCTCTTCCTTTCATATGAAGTTCACCATCAAGTTTTTAAATCTCTTCTCCTAAACTAGAACCATAAGACATAAGAAGCCTTCGCCTACACAATTTGTTTAGTTCCAAATGTAGAACCACAGCTCCAGAACACACAGAAAACATCAAAAGAAGATAGAAGTTACTGCTTAAAGCATTTTATTATTTCCTGTCACTTAGGTTCTCCCATTTCTAGTATGTGCCAGTAAATACCATGCTTTTACCTGGATCCTGGAGTTACCACAAGGCCGACTACTATAAAAAAAAAGAGTTTATTTACACACTGCTTGCAAAAAAAAAAAAAAAAAAGTGCTATGCACAGATCACCTTACTACTCAGAGTTATTTTAAAGAATAAAATTAGCACTTCCCTGGGACAACTTACTTTGGCTTCAGAGAGTTTCCTCTGTTTGGGAGCTGCTTGTTCTCAAGCTTTCTATTAGCAGTCCATGTAGCAGTTGTCTTCATTTTCCTGATCATGTTTTGCTGAATTTACAAACAGAATGATCTTTCCCAAGCTATAAGATGAGCATGTACAAACTGCATCCCCTACTAGAGTTACAAGTGGGAAAGAAAAAAGAACTAAAAAGAACGTAGCTGTGAATCAAAACACAAACCCCACACCTCAGCTTTGTCAAGTCACTGCTAGAGAGAGGTGGCGTATGGCTTTGCAAAAAGCATTACAAACCTTGAAAGCTTAACCAATTCACAAAGGTTTTTAGAGATTTCAAATCCCCCATAGACAGAAGACAAGCCATTTAACTCCATACAAGGACAGCTATCAGTAGAGCATATCTTCTCAAGAAAAATGACAAACTGGTGCAAGCAGGACTGCACAGCGCGTGGGAGGGCAGAGGCACGCTGACATGAGCCCAGAAAAATTTGTGAACTCTTGTTGAACACTTGTGAATGCAGGCAATTTGAAAGCCTGCAAACTGCCCCCCAGGCAGCCGTCTGAAGCAGTTAAGCATCAAAATGAAACGAAAAATCAAAATTGAGAAATGCAGAGGAGTTTCAGCTTTTATACTGATGGACTATGTCACATAATATGATTTGCCATTTGGGGCTCACGTTTACTTTCAATACTATATGTCAAATCTACTGCATTGTATACAAAATTCTTACAGCACATAAGTATCTGTGCCACCACAGCTGGAGGCTGCCAACTCCCCCCATACTGCCTGCAGCCCCAGCCCACCCGCCCGCTCCGAGGGCTCTTCTCCTCAGCAAGGCATACAGGCAAGAGGAGCACATCCTTGACCTGCTGCTGCGCTCACCATTCCTCCACCCACGTGTCCATATCTCCACCCACCTCCACATTATGCATACATTCAAGAATCTCTTCAAGTTGGCAAAAAAATTCTATAGGAAATGAAACACAGAACAGCATTGAGCTTCCTCCACGTTTCTGCTACTGTGAGAAGCACAAGGTTAGAGTAACTAGCCCTCCTTTTCTCAGCATCTGAGGAATGAAAGAAAAGGAGAAAAGACATGAAAACACCTATCTTTATCATAGATGCAATTCCAAAGTTGATTTAATTGCTTTTGCTCACAATTCTACAACACCCACTCTTCACTAGTGACAGTCCAAGCATACACAAAAACACTGTTCATACTCTGAAGAACCTTCAGAGTAAAAGGAAGAAATTTGAGTCTAACAAATAAACTTATTTAGACACAAGCTGAGGGCTTTAAATTATACAGAAGATTGCCAGTTGTTAAACTTTTACAGACATTCCATGCACGTACATGAGGGAGCTTGAGCCACACTCAGGCTCACACACACTCTGGTTTTGTTAGCACTGACAAAAAAAAAAAAAAAAAAGCCCCAACTCCATCATTACACCTGCATTTGCTCTCTAAACAACTGTATCATGCTGAACAATGGACTGAGCAACACTCTGGCCAGTCAACAATCCTGTGGAGAAAGCAGACTAGATGAAGTGCCCTCTTTTAAGCCTCTTGGGCACCACCATTGGAAAATTTCAACAGCCAAAATAAGAAAGCATTACGTGGAAGTGGCACTAACATGAAAATCCAACACGAGGTTACCAGGGTCACTGGGGTGGTTACACTTAATGAAATGGCTACGGAGTACAGAAAGAAAGCCTTCAGTTTTCACATCCAAAAGCTGCATTTGGAACTATCATCAGGTAGCCCATGTTGGAAAATGGTGCTGTACAAATTAAGCATCTTTAACGTCTATCGACATCAAATGAACTCTAATGTGGTATGAAATATTTGAAAGTCCAAGACTACAAATAAATATGAGCCTTATAAGAAAGTTCATACAATTCATAGCAATGCACATTTGCTCTCCATAATCTCCTGAAAAGCAAAACATACTTG
This sequence comes from Tetrao urogallus, assembly GCF_951394365.1. Classification (NCBI taxonomy): domain Eukaryota; kingdom Metazoa; phylum Chordata; class Aves; order Galliformes; family Phasianidae; genus Tetrao; species Tetrao urogallus. The sequence goes on along the minus strand of NC_136818.1, from coordinate 21,262,872 downwards.
AACAATATTAGAGAGCCTAACTTTGGGTAGACCATAGCAGTGAAGAGGGTTGGCAATGCAGAAAGATTATATTAAAAGTTCTGGCTGCTTTAAAAAAAAAAAAAAAAAAAAAAAAAAAAAAAAAAAAAACCTGCAGACTTCTTGATGCATTAAACTGACAGAATTATCTTCTTGATGCATTAAACTGACAGAATTATCTTTCTAATCAGGTTCAAGTGATACTCTGAAAAAATAAATAAATAAATAAATACTGCAAAGGAAAAGAGTTATCTGATCAGAACGTTACACCCACAGGCTTACAGTGTTTGTGGTTAGTAAACACCTCTCTAGAGTGAAGAAAACAGCTACTGAAAACAAAAATTAAAACAGTGCTTGCTCTACCACAATCCTGCAATCAATTGTGGAAGGCACTTAATGAAAACCCTAGCAAAGAAAGACAGGTTACCTACGAACAGCATTGCCAACCACATTAAACTTATTCTCCAAAGTTGGGACCTTCCTAGAACTACCTGTCATATTAGTGCCTTATAGATAACCACTGAAAACCCCATACAAAGAAATCTGCATCTCTGTTGTAGTTACTGGATTTCATTCAGATAGTTCTTAACTCTAGCAGTATAGAATTAAACCCATTTCTATGTCATTTCCTTGAAAATTAAGCAGTAAGAACAACAACTAAAGAAAAAAGAACATAAAGATCTTGCATCACTAACACTTATCGTCATTCTGGTACAGGCAAGGAGTTATTCATGCAATTCACCACTAACTATCAAGGCACCTTCTCCAGAAATCATGCATCTAGCCCTAGAGGTATAGGAGGCACCACAACATTGAAAGAGGAAGTAGAAGTAAAGCAATCAAATTTCAAACCTTGTTCAAACGAGGTTTAACAGAAAACAAACCACTATTTCTAAATGGTTTTCAAGTAATACTTGAACATCTTCAGTCAGGTCTAAAGAGTCTGGACTCAGACTGAGACTGTCAGTGCCTTAATTCCCTGAATCTTAACAGCACATTCTCAGCAGAGCCTTTTCAAGCCTAGAATTCTGTTGCTTTGTGTACGTGCTATAATTGAAGAAAATGGTGCAGCAAACTGTGCTCTTAACCACATAAACCAAAACCAGTTTGAGTCACTCCTTCTTGGGAAGCCATGGACAAAAATGCAGAAAATTTTCTGCTCAGAGCAGCTGTTGCTTAGAGCCATCTTTCTACTTCTAGGTGCCACTTGCATTGTCTGTGTTGGGCTTCTGCAAGCCAGCTTCAACTAAATCAGTAGAGAGTATAAAATTAGTAGTATTAGTTGTACACATGCATATATATTCATATGTTTATATATGCATAAAGATACAATATTCAAAATATAACACTGGAATTATTACTCTGGGCACACTCCATATAAAGAACTCCAAAACATCCATTTCCCAGAAGTGATTTACTTCCCACTACGGAAGGACGTACTAAAAATGTAACGATAAAAGAAAAAAAGAAGCTGCAGGCTGCGTTGGTTAGCCAATGCCTAAGCTCAGGTGCAGTAAAACACTTCAAAGAGGCAGGGCAGCGACAGAATGATCCTGCTTTACGTGCAGCTGCCGTACTATCAGGGACCAACAGCCTCACACGTGCCTATGCACTCCAGAGAACTATGAGAGTGCATTACTTCTGATTTTTAGGAAGTACCATTCAGTCCAAAGAGCAAAGATCATGTGAATTCTTTCCCCAGCCTAGAGAGAGCAATGCTAATCTTAAAGCACTCTAGTTTCTATACCTGCTTCCAAGTGGTCCTTAGGCTCTGTCAGACACAGTTTAACACAGAAGGCCAACTGCTGATGTTAGAACACGCAGATATTTTACCTGTTATTTTGCTTGTTGTTCCCCCAAAGAAAAGCATAGAAAAGCATTAATGAAAACTTGCGGATGCCTGGGAGACCACATCCAACCTTCTGCTGTACGGCACTACCGATACTGCAGGCCAGAGCTGCGGCTGAAGCAGTGGACTGTTAGAGCAGCTCACCTCCCTGACACACAGCAAAGCACGGGGAGCCGAGCTCAGCTCATTCCTGACTTCTCCCTGAGCTGCCTTACGCATTCCCTAAAGAAGCCAGGCTGCTCAGTTACTATGTTTCAACACGCCCTGAATTGAGGATTACAATTTTGGCCAGGCTGCAGAGAACTAGCAGCTTTGACATGAGCTACAATGTGACTTTCTCAAAGTCTAATTTCCCCCCTTTGGAATACGTGCTTCACCATTAAGCTAAAATGCAACTTTGAAGATACTTAGAAGCAGAGTAATATCAAAAGTGAAAATAGAGTAAGCACCACCTCCTGAGCTGGTAAGGGAACCATGTTCTGCTTCGTGCTAGCAGAAAGCATTAAGCTCTCCTAATAAACTTACCTTTTTACTGTAACACAAGCAAAGAACAAAGGTTATAACAACAGCAAAACCCACACTACTAGTTTAGTGGAGCCCTCAGTCACAGGAACACATATTTAAGAAGCCCTCTCTTATCCACAGCTCCACAAATGAGAAAAGCTTAGAACTAGTAAAATCGTTCAAGTCTAGCAATATTATTGTGTTCCCCCACAGCATAAAGAGGCAGAGCAAGAGAGAGCAGCCCCAAAGCATCTTCTGCTCAGCCAACAACATGGTACTGAGAAATATATACTCAACTAAGTAACTCCTACACAGCAGAACACAGACAACCGACACCAAAATACTAACAAAAAGCCGTAACTAATGCCACAGTAGCACCATTAAGCCTATAGCCAATAGCTACATGCCATATGTGGAGAGATACATTTATATTAACCTACACATCCAAGGTCTAAACATCTACACCAAGTAGAAAGTGTTGTAAATCATTAGTGGACTGATTTAAGATCACATTTCATAGTAAAAATAAACACTGCTACATTTCATGTCTGCAAGATCCTTTAGAGCAGGAAGAGCCTTGGGACATTGTCAGATCTGGAAAAATTAGCATTCTTTGAGAGCTCCGCTTTAATTAAGAAGTTACCTAAAATTACTCTTCCAAAGAGCATACTAATTTTAACCAGAAAATTCTTCCCCGTGTCAATTAACACTGGCATACTGCATGCTAATAAAAACATCATCTTATTAACAGCTTCACAGTCAGGAGAGCTACCACCATTTTTATTTGTTAGAATAGTTGTAGGCTGGCAAAGGGAAATTAAAATTCAGGAGAATGCATATTACAGCAAAGCTGGAACAGAAAAGGCTCAAAGATACATAGGTCATGTTAAGGTCTTCCCCTCCACTAAGTCGGCTTCTCCTGCTGCTCGCTCATGTGGAGAGATCATCATTTTATGGCTGTAATATTTCCACGGCAACACTGATGACAGTGATGTCGCAAACTCAGCCCTGACATAGCTCCAGGATCAAGCACAAGAGCAGATGGGATGCGAGGGAGAAAGCCCCTATTTAAACACAAACCTCTTTCATAAGAAATAAAGGCTCGAGCAAAGAAACAGGTGACTGGATCACGTCTTCAAGTATGATATATTCAAAAGATTATCCTAGCATGAAAATCTATTTAAAGGCAAGACCTACAATGCAGGGTAACTGTCAAATTTATAAGGCCGTCTAATAAACCAGCGCTGAAAGCTCCCTGTTTAGCATGCCCAAGCCTCGTGCTTTGCTTCCGAAGGGGCAGTGCAGACAAAACATTTGTATCCCTTACACTATCCCCTTCAACAGTTAAAACATTAGGATATATTGATTTCATACATTAGTGTGCTTGCACTACCTCATGTAAATGTAACATCAGGCCTTCACTGGGAAGTTCATTATCTGAACTAGATATAAAGTGAAATAAATTAAGAATTCCACGTGGCTCACCAAGTACACAAGAATGGTAACCAGAACATTCCACCAGCACGGTCTGGTTGGCAAAAAGAAACCACACATAGGTCCTCATCAGAGGACTCTTACAAGAACCCATACAACCTCCAGGCTGCTGAAATCCTACCAACCTCTCTCTGGTCACACAGCACAGACTCAGATGTTGCTGGCATCCCTCCTTGTGCCCCCCCCCCACACACACACACACAAGTAACCAGCAGGGCTGAGAGAATGGTGATCAGAGGTGGAGTAAGAGATGAAGCACCCACTCACAAACACAAAGGCAACCCCGAACCAGATCAGCTCATGGCCACATGCAGGCCCAAGCTGTTTCATGAAGGGCAGCCCACAACCAATACACCATGCTTGCCTGGGCAGGCAGGAGAACCAATCCAACCCAGAGCTCACAAATAATAGAAGGCAGTTCCACACAGCAGTTGAGGCAGAGGGTTATTGGTTCTCAGGAAGGAAAGGACAAAAGACAAGTAAAAAAAAAAACTTCAGGAAGAGACTGAGCCTGAGTGAGACTCCGAGAAAGGATGTCAGCTAAAGGCACTCTGCAAGAAGCAGTGTTGCTACGGGCACTAGATGGGGACTGTGAAAGTAACCTGTGAACACAGTAACCTGTGAAGGCAAAAAATTACAAAAGGAAGCAAGCAGAAGATGACATGCACCATGATACAAAACACAACACAGGAACGACCCAAGCTAAGGAGGCCAACTTAACTCCCCCAAACCATGGATGTGCCAACAGCAAATCAGTAAGGCGGGCAGTAAGCAGAAGGATGTCGCTGACCATAAAAATGTGGAAATAACTGAGGGTTGCAGCAGGACAGAGATGTTATTCCACAACTGAATGAGAACAGTATTATGAGGAAGAGAAAATGAAAGAAAGAGCAGAGAAACTTGAGACAACAATAATAGTATACCATCCAGCAGGTACAGAAAACCCTGTTGGGACTGCCAGGAAAAGAACTAAACAGCCCCAACTGTTTTGCTTCAACAGAAACATTCTTCATAGACATATTAGGCAGGTATCCTTTACACCACTAATGGAAATGCTGGCTTAAAGGAAGAAGATAAAAGGAGTAGCTTGGTGTTATGTAAGTGTAGTATGCAAGGGCTTCTGTTGGCTTCTAACTCAGTGTAGTGAACTCCAGAAAAAGCATCCATTAGCATAGCAGGATAATAAATACACGGAATTTGAAAGTGTAATTGATTGTACTTACAAACATGATTAAGACACAACTGTCACAGGCTAACAGGACTACAGCATGACCCCAACAAGACTTCTCTCCCTGTGTTTCCAAAAGGCCAACAACCTTGGACGATAACATGAACAGAATTCCCCCAAAGCAAGTTACAGAGGTCACTTCCATTTCAGCACAAGCAAGCTCTTTACAGGAGATGCAAAATGCCTCCCTCAGATAAATCCCACAGTACAAGAGCTCTTCACCGCACACCTGCAGAGATGCGAAACCAGTGGCTAACATGAGCACATGCCAGAACTCACTGCTGCTTACATCACGTATCGTGCCAAAGCATCTACCAAATGCAAGCTACAGAAAAGGTTTTTTCCTGTTATCCCGGAGAAAACTTACTTCCTAGTACAGCTCTGACTAAATGAACAGTCCACTGACAGGCAGGGGTCAATTTCCCTGATAAAATGAAGTCATAAAGTCCACATTTCCTTAATAACTGTATCATTTCCACTTTGAGCCCAAGTTCCACAAGTTAATCCCTCAGAATAAAAGTGCTTTACTACCAGACAACCAAAAGTGATCGTACAACAATAAAAAGATGACAGCAGTAAGTTAACATATTAGTAGATTAAAAAAATAATAAGGCAACCACAGTCATTTTCTAACACAATCCAAAAGCAAAAGCATTTCATAACATTAAATATAACTGGAGACAAAAAACAAATGAGCCTTTTCCATCTCATTTCTATGATATTGACAAACACAGTACATCATTACCTTCATTTTCAGATGCTTGGCATTTCACCTTCAGTACCAAATCAAAGGTACGTTCTGGATTCTCCCTAGAAAAAGCAAACAATTACTCACACAGCTGTTTCAGGCAACATAAATCATTTTCCACAGCATAGCAATCAGAAAGATCAACAAGGTGGAAAGGTGATACAAGAGGCACAATGTCGAAGGGACTAATACAATAAGAAGCTGTTACAAGGAAAGGAGAAAGGACTGCTCACCCATCTTTAAAGATCGAGCGCCACAAAGGAAAACTCCACAAGAGAAGGACCTCCAACCAGAGATCCTTCCCCAGTGACAGTCAACCCTTAAATGAACTCTAAGAGAGGTGCAGCCAGGCTCCACCCCCCCCAGTCACATAGGTGAATTACCTTCACCTGTGCTCCCAGAGCTGACTGGGTCCTTTCCCCAGGTGCTCAGTCAGTAGTTCAGGTAACTCAACAGTTACCGTACGTACAGCATTAAATTTTTTTCTATTCTATTTGTCCAGGAAACATTAAAATAAATTGAAAGTCAATAAAATTAGAAACCACTTTGGTTCCTCCTTAGAAATAACAAGCTATGCTGCCATGTACAGCCTTAAAAAAAGAAAAAAACAAACATAAGGAAGATAAATACACTGATTAGCTTGTCTAATGATAATGCCACTGCCTTATACATCAAGATGGTTTTTTGGAGTTTCCATCATACCACACTTAATCCCCCAGCCACCCCTGCAGCAGCCACCCACCCGCACACCAACGCCTTGCAGCAGCACACACCCGACAGTAACAACTGCAGCGCTAATTGCAAGGAACGCCCAACCTAATCCCAAACCAAGCAGTTATTGGAATAGCTCAAACTGCCGTGACCATACTATTGAGCTCTCTCTCTACCCAGCGCATTGCTATTTATATTAAAAACAAGTGGTATAACCGCACCCATATCAATTAGCTATTTAACCACATTAAAAGCTCACACTTGAGTTCCCTCCATGAGTAATGCCCCACTGAAGTCAGCTAGGGTTGGAGGTAGGTGAAAAAAACAGAATTTGGGCCTAGGTTTCTGGAACTCAAACTGAAGGGTGCAGTGAATTAATACCCTGTTGTTTCTTTAAAGGGAGTTCTGACTGAAATCCAGGATTAGAGTAGAGGGGAAACCTCAGCTGTCACAAATTAATGGATTCAGGCCATGCTTTTACTGACCTCAGTACCATCATCAACTAGGATACGCAGTCAGAGTCTAACTGAGGTTAGAGAAACATAACCTGCCTATAGACTTGTGTCATTTTTTAAAGCATTTAGTTGAGAAAATCATCCAGACAGATCCTGCACTGAGCTACAGAAACGCAAGCTCAGGATCTCAACACTGTATTCCAGTACTACAGCCAGCTCTTGTCCCTGCAGGTTTGCGGTGGAACTGATGAGGCCTGGCTGTCTGGAAAAGCAGCCATAAGACCCTTTCTTTAGGAGAAGTGACGTTTTCCCCACAACGTTACCCAAGCTAAGGTCATTTACTCCTGCCTTGTTTCCATGCAGCCCCACCACAGCATGCCAGGTGCACGGGGCAGGGCAGCACCACCACGCAAAGCACAGCCCGAGGGATGCAGCAGCATCTCATCCACACCAGCTCAGCCTCCCCAGAAAGCCACTGCTAAGTTTACTCTTCACATCCCACTATGCTCAGAAGTGTCAAAAATGTGTTAGAGTAATCTGAGAATTGTCAGACTGCCGTTTCCTTCCCCGCTACTACTCTGTGCCCACTCATTCATCATCCCCCCGCATCCAGATTGTTGTCAGTTCATGAATACGCGTGTAACATCTCTCAGCTCCCGCTTAGTGAAGGGACGGCTCCAGCGCAGGGAGCAGAGAGGCAGCACGGCGGCCCGTGCCCGTTTCTCGCCCGCCGCACACACCTGCGGCAGCGCAGCGCCGGCACAAAGGCCGGAGCCGCAGAGCGCATCGATCTCGGGCAGCGCGTGGGGCCTTTGTGCCCGTACAGCGGCACGCCGCACCACCACCGTTCCACGGCCGCTCGCGGCGGGCGGCTCCCGAGGGCACGACCCGCCCCCGGCGGCCGCTCGCCCGTCCCGGAGCCGCTTCCCTTCGGCGGCCGCGGCGGGGCGAGCCGGGGGCAGGAGCGGGGCCGCCGCCACTCTATCCTGCTGCCCTCGCCCCCAGCTCCCGGCCCCGCCGCCTCCCGCCCGGCTGTCACTCAGCGGCCGCGCCGCGCCCGGCCCCTCGCGCGCAGCCGGGTGGGCTGCCCCGCGCCTCCTCCCCCCCCGCCCGGCGGCCCGCGAGGCCTACCCGCTGCGCCGAGCCCCCCGCCGCCGCCCCCACTCACTTGAACCTGCTGTCCATGGTCACATCGCGGGCCCGGGCGGCCGCTCCGGCGTCCCCCGAGGGAGAAGCCCCGCGCCCGGCGGGGAGGAGACGGCCCTCTCCCTGCGGCCCGGGCCGGCTTAGCACGGAGGGCGGCGGCGCTGCTGCGGCGGGCGGCGGCCCATGGCTGCTCCGCTCCCCCGGCTCGGGCCGCGACTGCACGGAGCGGCGGCACCGCCTCCTCCCCCCGTCTCTCAGTTCCTGTTGCCGCGGCTCCGGCACCCTCTGGGAACCAGGAAGCTCCGCGGCCGCCCGGGGAACCACCGAGGCCGCCGTCGGCCGGACGTGCGGCCGCCTCGGCGCGCGCCCGAGCCCCGTGCCGCCCGGCCCCGCGTGCGGAGCGAGCGTGCGGAACGGGCTCCGCGCGGAGCCGCCGCGCTCCGGAACGCTGCCCCGTGTTCCCTCGCTGCCGGGGCCTTTGCTCTCGTGGGCAACAGCCGCCCGTGGGCCGGCGGACGGCAGCGCCCCGAGGGGAGCCCGGGGTCGTGCTCCGCTCCTGCCCGGCTGCCTTCCCTTCCTTTCCCGTCCCTTTGAATTCGCTCCACTCACAGGAAAAATTAATTTCGTCTTGCTAAAGGTCATAAATTTTAATTTAACCCGCGGTAATGTGCTTGGCCTTGCTTTTTATCGAGTTCTAAGCGCTCTCCAAAACTGCTGAAGAAGTAATGCAGTGGAAAGAAGTATTGGAGAGAACGCACGGCCCTGTAAACACACATGAAAAGCTTTATACCCCCGGGCGCTCCCAGTAAGTTTGGAAAGGGAGAAAAAAAAATAACATCCTCCTTGAGTGCGTTCCAAGCCGCGTTTGCCTGCGATGCTCTGAGAGTCAAACTCCCACCGCCGCCTCTCCCACAGCAGCACAGCAGCCAGCAGCACACCACCCGCAGCCCGACCACAGGCACAGTGCTGCTCACTGCACTGCTCCCCAAAAAGCAATCCCTGCACCGGCAGTTGAAAAAAAAAAAAATAGGGAAAATTCGGGCCAATTCTATATTAAACATATAAAACAGCATTAACGTGTTACTATGGCTGAAAAAAAAAAATAAAATAAAAGTTAAAAAAAAAATAACCAAAAGCCAGGAAATTACATGCACTGGATTTTCCAAAGCAATATTGTCTTGGCTTCGTTACACTTCCTACACACCTCACAGGATATAGACTAAATAATAAGAAAACATAGAAAATGTGCAGTGAAACCAACTGGAAGTTCCAGCAGAAATCTCAGTGTGGGGATTCCCTTGATTTTCAAGCACTTACTTTCCAGCCTCCATTTTACATTAATTCTTGGCTACCTTTAACAGACAGCATTTGCAACAACTGCTAAAGTACGTGAAGGGGTCCAGGGTTTTGCATCCTTAACAAATCATCACACATTTCATATAGCATCTTGTTTTCAGAAAAATCATCACCCCAGCACTGTACAGGAGAGGCCCTTGCAGCAAGCAGCTTTGGCACATGGATGTAAAAATCAACTTCTCAACTAGGACTAGCAGAAGTCTACTAGGACTCTGGACTCTCAGGCAAAGAGAGATAGGAGGTTGGAGGCTGGGAGCCCCAGGCTGGGACTCACGTGCAGATGTACAGGATGGCCACATCCTGCCCAGAGGGAAGTGGGGATGGAGAGGACTCAAATCTTGCTGCACGTGCCTCTTGCCTCCCTTCCACCCTCTGTCTTAGTCCCCGTGCGTCCTTCAAAGCTTGCAGAATTCAGAAGTTACTGCTGCCCAAAATAGCCAACAATTTAGCTCAAATGAATTTGGGTCTGGTGATTACTGAAACAGTGAGACATTTTATTCACAGAGTATCTCAGTTTTGAAGTGTTCTGACTACAAACTGTTTTCCAAGACTTCAGTATTTCAGATAACATTAAATATTTTTTAAGGCTATTTTGAGTTTCCTTCTCTCTCCTCCTAAGCTGCTGCTGCTTCCAACAGGAGAGGCTGAAGGCCTGTTGGGCACCTGCGGTGAGGCCCTGCAGCTATAGGATGGGTGTCTGTCTGCACAGATATGATCATCAGTCCTCTCAGAACATATCTTACTTTAATTGGGAAGAAAACAGGTAGGGTTTCTTTCCCAGAGTAAATAGGCTCCTTGACACTGAGAGGAAAATGGCTGCACCTTCAGAAGACACCACTCTGCCTCATGCCTTGCCTGCCAGAGTGGTGAGAGTAGGCAAAGTTCACCTGCCAAAGAGAGGGCACACGAGACAGACCACTGTGGAGATGAGTCTCACGTCTCTCTGAGCCATTTTTTCAGACTCCTTGAAAGCTGAAGGAGGCATCTATGCCCAGGTTACACTTGGGTCATGTTTTCAAGACTGTCTTACAGGCACAGCAGCTAGAGAGTTACTTTATTACAATTACTTAATGAAAGACCATGTTTTAGGAGAAGTGCTGCTGTTCAAAACCACCTCTTCCTGCCTTGTTTGAACCCTGGGAAGGGTTGAGGCAGAAGAAGAAACCAAAAGAAAATTTGAATAGCTATGCAGAGAACGTATGACTGCAGTATGCTCTGAAGTTCTGAACATCCCATTTACTTTTCTTTACATTTTTTTTCCTTTCCAAATTAGAACACAAAACCAGCGATATTCGGGCTTTTCAGAGTTAGCATTCTATCAGGTAACCCAGAAGATACAAAGCATTTTCCTTTATACTTTGTATAACTTTATAATGGCTGAGCTCTCCTAAGTTCGCCTTAAAAGGTCAGCATAGGGAGTGCTGTAGGAGGACTTGCAGAGGGTGGGGGAGAATGAGTATTGATTTTATAGGTATGAGCAACTAAGCACTGTGATTTAAAAAGATACAGATTCCTCCTCAACCTTAACTGTAGTTACCTAGTAGTGAATACTAATTATTCATGTTCATAGTGCTGTAATGAAGAGGAGTAGCCATAAAGGTCATGGATATATAACTACATATAACCACAATTCAGTTCTTCTATGCCCTCAGAAAAAAAGAGGTGCTGATGTAAATCAATTTGGACCAACAAAACTCAGTTTTCTCCCAAACTAATTAATGCATCTCAATAAGAAAGAGCTTGCCTGAAAAACAGACAAAAACCCAATTCATCTGCATCAGATAAGGAGAGGATGGAGATGAGTCAGGGTCGCTCCTGCTCAAGGATCAACATACCCAACCTTAAAGTATTTTAGTTTACGACCAAATTCAATATGGAAACAACAGGAGATATAGTTGAAAAGCACCAAACAAAATTCAAAAACAAGCATCCACATCCTCTCTAATATGGAGCACTCTGCCATTCTCTGTCAAATCAAAACCACATGCCTTTGGGTCTATAAAAGTTGTGCAGAGTGCTGTTTGGATCTCAGAAAGGGATATGAGAAACAGACAAGGAATGGCCACACATTGTGCCACTTGGGAATGGAGCAAGTGAGAAGAGCTACGTGAGAACCCCACCACTTTTTTTAAAGCTGAAATTATTACATACACAGATTTGGTGATTTTATCTTGGCAGGGTAAACAGAACAGAGAGAAGGGAAGAGATCACAGCCTGAGGAAACAAGCTCTCTGTTAGACATTTAGCATGGGATGAATTTAATCCTCCCAACATGAACTGCAAGCAAGTGTGCTTCATGGGAGGAGCTTGTATGGAATGCAGGGAACAGGATTTTCCCTACAAACTATGGCAGTCCTGTGAAATGGCAGGGAGGGGGGTAAGGATCACTGCCTGAATCCAGCTCTGTCAGGTCAGATTCGCCATCCCTAATGGCTTCATGATTTTTTTTTTTTTCCCCTCTATCCTGTTCTGAGTTAAAAGAGAGCTCCCATCATCTCTTATCACCTCCCTAAGCCAGAACACGTGTTTCATTACTCAAGGGATCTGAAGTATTACAGAAGTCTTCCTTGGTTAGGTACACTTCATTCAATAGTAAAACATTACTACTGAGAAAAAAAAAGAAAGAAAGAAAGCCTTCCTCTTAAGTGCTGCTGAAACCAATAAAGGGATTTCTTGCACAACGCTCTTAGCAGAGCTTGTGGAAAAAAAAATGTCCCCCCTGAGAACATCAACAAGTTTGTCAAAAGTGGCAAAACAGAAAAGATAACATTTCCCATTGTATGGTTATACCAAAACATTTCCTGGCACGAATTTGTATGATGAACAACATGCATCTTGCACCAAGAATTCTTCATTTGCCACAGAGCCTGCCTATGCAGGGATCTCTTTTAGTCTTCGTGCTGTCACAAGGATTAACTCGTTTTAATGCTATCTCATCTGCTACCAGTACATTTCCTAATGATGTCATGATCTCATCAGAATCTCACAGACTTGGAAAGCATCTCTTAGAGCAGAGTACTAAAATCACATAGAGAATGCTTTTCATTTAACGGGATCAGATGTTATTTTCTCACCCCTTTGTCTGAATCTTGTTGCATACCCATCCCAAATTGTACATGCAGAGACAACGTGATCTCCTCATGCAAAATCCTCTAAACCTGCAAATTCACAAACCGATTAAAATTCTTAGCCATAACACTAGTAGGAGACAATAGTTAAGAGACAATATTGTACTGAAGACAAATTTTAAAAATCTACATCAAGTCATTTCATAATACAGTTTCTTTAAAGGCAGGGATGCCAAAACCCAGTATTTGACAGTGACCCCCAGCAGTGCTACGTGCAAAGCCTGTCTGCTCAAACACGGCTGCTCAGGTAAACAGTCATTAATTAATCAGTGAGCACCCAGGGAGAGATCACTACTTAAATAGGAATAATGACTCCCTGCTTTGTAATCAATATGCCCTAACACAGAGCCCAAGAAAGCAAATCTTCTTAATCAGGCCAACTGATCTAACTGTCAAACTCACCATATTGCGTTAGCAGGCCAGTTTAAAAATGAGTGCTTTCACTATGACTAGTTACAGACAAAATCACTGCTTAGCAGCAGTCTGACCTCTATGCATTTTCTGCGTGTCGATATCATTTCTTACGATTCTGAAATCATAAGCTTGTACTTAAATTGTAATTAACAAAACTTCATATTGTAAGTTTAACAGAGAGGCTGAGGAAATTTGTATCAACGTACACTCAGACCTGAGTTTGAAGAGCTAAGATGCTCAAAAGCTTAAATGTTTACAATATAGCTATATTAACTCAGTGTTTGTTTGCAAATAGTACTTTTAAATCTTCAATCTGATCTTTATTACCTTTTGTTATTAGCCCCATTGTCTACAGATGATGTCATGTGCATGTCCAGTAAAGCATGAATGTTTTAGTGGAGCAGTGGGGTCAGACAGTACTTTTCAACAAGCATACATGCTGTAGAAGGAAATCACTTATTCTGGTCATTCGGAAGTAAAAGTTTCTTAGCATGAACATATTCTTGCTGAATTAATTCAATTTTTCTCTTTTGACAAGAATATTTCCTCACATTTTTTGTATGTGTATTTTAAATGCTGTGGGTTGTTCACTACCTGATTAATCTGGCACTACCATGGAGAAAGGTATTTTTTGCTGTATTTGAAAACTTTTTTTTATAAAGTTATATTCAAGAAAGGCACTCTTGTCCTTGGTTGAGGAAGATCTGGCTAGCGATTATCTAGGCAAACTCAATACAAACAAATCCATAGGCCCTGATGGGATACACTCACAACTGATGATGGAGTTGGCAGAAATGATTGCTGAACCACTCTGTCTTCTTTGAAACATCACAGAGACTAGGGAGTTACCTGAGCAAATCTAATGTTACTTCAGTCTTCAAAAAAGGCAAGAAAAAGGAGCCAGAAAACTACAGGCCAGTCAGACTTGACTCCTTCCCTGTGAGGGCAATGAAACAGCTTTTTCTGGAGGTCATTTCTATGCTAGTGGAAGAGAAGATGGTTATCAGAAGTAGTGAACATGAATTTACCAAGAAGAAGCCATGCTTGATCAATGTGGTAGCTTCTACAAATTCACAAGCAGGATAGATGCGTAGATGAGGTGAGAGTGACAGCAGTTGTGTACCTTGACTTTGACAAGGCTTTTAACAGTGTCTTCCACACCTTCCTTGTAAATAAGGTTATGAAGTGTGGAACAGATGAGTAAGCGGTGAGGTGGATTGAGAACCGTCTGACCAGCACAGCTCAGTGAGTTGTGATCAGTGAAGCAGAAGCTAGTTGGAGGACTGTAACTAGTGACATTCCCCAGGGGTCAGTACTGGACCTGGTCTTGCTCAACATCTTCATTACTGGCTTGGGTGAAAGGATAGAACACACCTCAGCAATTTCTACAATGATATGAACCTGAAGCTGACACACTAGAAGGGTGTACTACCATTCAACAAGGCCTAGAAAGACTGGAGAGTTAGGCACAGAGCAATCTGATGAGGTTCCACAAGAGCAAGAGTAGAATCCTACACCAAGAGAGGAATAACCATGCACATAATTACAGGCTGTGGGCAATCAGCATAAACTGGAACATGGGAAGTTCCTCATGAACATGAGGAAAGCATCTTTACAGTTAGGATAATGGGGCACTGGAACAAGCTGCCCAGAGAGGCAGTGGAGTCTCCTTCTAAAGAGATATTGAAAACTCACCTTGGTCCTCTTCTGTGTAACCTGCTGTAGGGTACCTGCTTTAGCAGGGGGTTGGACTCAGTCACCACAGATCCTCTTCCAACACCTCCAATTCTGTGATTTGGTGAAACTTATTTCTTTTAGCAGCCATAAAAAAATTCTGCTTTAATTTGAATGTGGCCTCTTGCAGTAAGGCCAAATGTACACAAGATTAGGAACTGAGCTTCATTAAAACGCACCTAAGGAATGTGTAAGATATTTTAGATACTGTTGTATCACAAAAAAAAAAAAAAAAAGCAGTAAATCAGATAATTCCAAATATTAAAAGAACTGTTTCCAGCTGCTTGTTTATCACGGATTAAGGCCTTCTGTATGCAGTCGCATCATTATGAAAACCAATATATTGATGTCTGTTTTGTATGGAAATTTGTTACACAAAAAAAAAAAAAAAAAAAAAACGTTTTCCAGATGTACAGGCAACATTTGACTTAAATAGCCAACCAATGTGGCAAACTGTTACATTTATTTGTATACAGAAAAAAAAAATCATAAGCACTCTAAGGCTTTCCCTATAGAATGTCCAGCAGTCTCTCCAGCCTACATGCTAGTGTTGTAGCAGACAGAACATTGAGCCCACGATGCCTGTGTCTTAGGTGAGATACTTGTGTTTTGCTTTAGGTGTTTTATTTGTAATTAATTGCATCGCATAATTTAGCAACAAGGTTTCTTCTTAGGAAAAGCAATCTTTTCTCCAGTAACATAAACATAGATAGTTTCCGTGAAGACAAAATCATGACACCGTGTAATCTGTGTCTGAGAAGACTTCCTGCACTTCTGTTGCTGTAACTCTTAGTCATGCAATTGGATCACAAATAAATCACTGGAATAAGACATATGTCTTTTGTGGCTTTCTTTATACACGCTAGGACAACCAACCCAGTTATCTTTATGCTAAGATAACTACAAACAGTTCAGACAGATGGTTTTAGATCCTTATATACTTATCCCTATATATTTATTTGTCATCACTGAGATGGCAATGGATCAGATACCCAATTCTAAAGCACAGCAGATGTGAGCGTAATCTCCAGTAGTTAATTAATACAGTAAACTGCCACGATTATCTGGATACTTACTGATGATTGAGGTTAATAGCTGGCTATAATAAGACAGTCAGAAGGGCATAACAGCTCAAGCAAAGCAGAGCCAATGGACTTCCTTGGGCAGCAGATGATAGTACTGGAACAAGTCCAGCTGCTTATTCAAACCTCTGGAGCTATGGGTCCAATTTAAGAGCAGAATAGCAGTAATATTCTACACTACTTGACATTAGAGAAGATATGCTTGAGAGAATTCAGAAAGATGGCAGCAGATACCTCAGTGCAGCTAGCCTGCTCACCATCTTGTAGGGCTTCAAGTCCTCACTGTTGGGAATACAGGCTGCTCAGCAGTTCTCAAATGTCATTGTAAGGCTCACACAAAAATCAGGCCGTTTTGTTCTCATGGGCCCAGACAAGCATAGAAATTAAATCATACTGTTCTTACTTACTCTGCACAAAAATTCTCCATCTGTTGCTTTTCTCGATCATTCAATTACAATGTCATTTTCTTCATATTCTACTATATTATTAACAGATGCTGAAGCAGAATGCTTATGTGTTCCTGGGACAGTTAGAAGTATCACTGAGTGAAAACATCTAGTAATACTTAAGCTCTCATACCACATCAGCACATCTCCCTGCCATGTTAGATGCCACAGGTGCACAGGGACCTCCAGAGGTCACCTCATCCAACAGTATGTTTTGGTGGATTTTGGTGGAGCAACTGCTCAGGGCCTTATCCTGTTGGAATTACCCCAAGAGGCAAAGATACTGCAGCTCTGCCAGGTTATCCACTGAATGCTTTATCACCTCCACATGAAAAAAAGGTTCCTGTGTCACACTGGAATTTCCCATGTTTCAACTTACGTTCATGACCTCTGTGCTCTACTCAAGAAAGTCTGGCTCTGTAAGACCTGCATCCTCTCTTAGTCGCTGCAGATGGCAGTGAGGTTCCCCCACAGCTTCCTCTCCAGTAGGAAGAACAAGAGCAGCTCCTGGAACAATGCACACGCGTCACTCTCTCAGCCCCACCCTGCTCTGCTGACCAGTTCAGAAACGGATTCTGGTCACTTCTTCCATGCCTGATCCAGACCCCAACACAGACCTGAAGTGGCAGCGAGCAGCAGGGCATCATCTCCCAATCTGGCCTTCTCCAGCACAGCCCACTTTCTCATTCCTGAAGTCACACAAGTGCAGGGCTTGGCATTTGCATCCCAAGTGAAGCCGGGGTACAGGCTGCACGGTCAGACCTCCATAGCCCCACAAACACTTCAGGAGAAAAAGACAGAACTCATTGCACATGCTACAGCATCATGCAGCAGTACATAGCAGAAACTGTTGTACAGCTGCTGCCAACATACCAGTGGGGGACTGACACAGTGAGACCAAGCCTTCATGGCAAGACGTTGAGATGTCAAGAAAGCAGCACCCTTCTACATCCTGCATGAGTTTCTAGCTCTGAAGAATTAAGGTCACAACATCCTTCTCATCACTATCATCCTTGAAGCAGTTCATCTCTAAATGAACTATCCAAAACCAGCTTCAGCAGTGCATGACAACTCACCGGCTACATTAAAGGATCATCTTAAAATGCTTATTTACAAGAACCATTTTTTTTTTTTTTTTCTTTTGCAATACCCTAAAAAGCCCAAGAAACACCCTAGAATCTTGTCCATATTACTACTGCACTGTATCAAGTGGTCCAACATCATGCTCATACTGCTCTACAAACACCTGAGCTCCTTTGATGCTAGCTGTTACACACAGTTTTGTGTCCAGGCTTTACCTTATTTCCAAGGCAAAGAATTATTTATGTGATTTCAAAAAGCATTGTAAAAGCTCATCATTCAGAGCCTTACAGTTTGCTCATCTCATCTGGCATTGATTATTAACATTCAGTTTGTATAAGTTCATGAGGGCTGGGCCTGCTCCACAGAGTATGGATCAGTTGATCTGAAATCTGCCAAGTGAAAATACTTTTGATAGCTTAATAACTATTCCCTGTACCATCATTTACACTTAACATAAGCATGTCTATTAATGACTCACGACACCACGATTTCAATCATTCGTTCCACTTTCCCTATTGAACTACAAACTATTTGCACTCCATTTTTTCCTCAAGTAACATATACTGTGCTTGGCAAGTGGGAAGACAAAGAATAGTTTTACAAAACAATGTGTCATTTTTCTTTCTCAGAGAGCACATGAGCCACTAGCAGACTCACGAGATCTAATCCATATGAGAGTTCCTCAAATGCGTTACAAAATGCAGGCAGAATTTTGCAAAAGAATTTTTTCTTCAAATTATAAACTTGGAATAACAATTAGGTCTCATCTATCATTCAATATGGTTAACAAAATAATTAAGAAATCTGAGAGAAAAATTCCTTTATCTTTTGTTCCATAGTAAAACTGAAGGATACTCCCAGTCACTAGATCAGCGAATAAAACACATCTGGAACTGCAAGATCTCCTTCAAGAGCCTCTAGCTTTGCCTGAAATGTGGCATACTGCAATTCTGATGCAACACCGCTTGTTTTTGGTGTATTCAAACTACATGCAGTGCAAAATGCCCTGTTATCAATCTTGTCATGTCACATAAGCTATTTCATAGTGGACACAGCAAGAGACACTTGAAATACTCAGTAGAGTCCACAAACTGATCCAAGTGCTTACACATCTGCTGCTGCCTTTGAAAGACCACCTCCGTTACATGTTATCAGTGAGTAACTTACACCTCTTATCATGTGGTTACAAATTCATATCAGCCAGTAACCCAGGCCTGCTACGGAAGCCAGTGGGTATCTGTGACATATTTGGACATTTTCAGGAGAACCAATGCAAGTCACCTTTATCCTACAAGGAGATTCATATCCCCCAAACTGCATGCTGCCCCAGAAACACAGCTAAAGGGGCACAGCACTGCAGACTCTGCTACCACAGCTGCATTTCTGCTGAACTTCCCCAGAAGTTACCCAGTGACCCACACTGACACCAGCCAACTGACTCGGGATAAGCAAGGGGCTTCAGATAATTCCCTCCCCCATTTCCTGGCAACTGTTTCCACAGTCAAGCATCCAAGAGTAAGTATTTGCAGAACCAGGCGATGGAAGTATCTGCCAACAGAGAGGATTTTCCTTGATGCTGTAAAACCAAATCTGCAATCTCCTCCCAGCTCTAGAAGAAGCTGTATTGAAAACATATGTACTACAGCAGTACTGCAAGGCAAATAGTATACTGAGCAACTGGGACAGCACAGCTGACCTGCAACCCGCTTATGAGTTCTCTCTCTGCTGCCTTGTTTCTTATGTTGGCCATTTGCTGTCTCCTTCCTCTAACAGAGGGAACTTGCAGGAACATCACTGAGAGAACATGTGCTTGGGGAAAGAAAACAGTAACTAGTGGGGAATTTGTCAAAGCTTTCTGACAAAAAAATAGTCAGTACGCTTTTACATGGCAAGAAACAACAGCAATATATGCAGAAGTAGAAAATTCACCATATTGTGAATTTTTTTTTTTTTTAAATGAACTCTTCTGTCCTTATCATGCCTTCAGATTTCACTATTTATTTCTATGTAAGGAATACTCACAGTCTCTAAGTGTCTTCTCTGCCTGTAGCGTTAATAAATTTACCAGAGAAAGCCAATCAGCGTTTCATGCTTCATGGAATATTTTCTTGTTGTTCATAAACTGTGCAATCATTTTGTGTTAAGAGGTTTATACTACTACATTTCTTCAGCCATCTTGACATTCAGAGGATGAATCTTGATTGGACTACATTCCATTCAGCCTTACCCAAGGCATCCCATTTTGGGACATTTTTCCCCAAATACTGACAGAACTATTTTCCTCAGTGCTTTTATTTCTTCCATATTCTTCTGTTGGTAGATTACTCCTGCAGGTAGTTCCCTGTCCTCAATCTGCCATCAGTGCTCCTGCCATCACTCTTTCAGGGCACAGTAGAGGAGAACACAAAGGTCTTTTTGTCAGGTTTCCAAGAGACAGTTACCTTTATCCCATTCTTGATGCTCAGAATGCTATCCCTGGCCTCCTAGCTAGGGCTGCCCCACCCCCTTCATATTCCACGCATCATTTCACTGCACAGAAATTTCTGTCCTCAGAGTTTGTCTTGAATCAGTTTTTGCTCACTGTATCCTTGCAGACTAGTCCTGGGGAGTGAAACACTTCACCCGTAACACTGCTGTTACACAGCAGGGCTGCCTTCCCCAGTGAATCTGATGAATTTTAAGGATGAGGCGGTGGGCTGTAACATTCATCTCTGGTCTTTTTGTGGGCGAAGGTTTCTGATCAGATTATGTCAGCAGGGAATCACAACCCAAGCTCCTGCCAAAGATCATTGATGGTTTGTTTCCTAAGCACTAGCACCAAAAAAAAAAAAAGAAAAGAAAAAAAAGAAAAAAAAAGAAAAAACCCAAACCTAAGAGGTCAACTGTTATATTCAGCACCCCCTAAAATTAGCTGTTTGCAACAGAGAGAGCATTCCAAACCAGAAAGTTGTACATGGCAACGCTCTTCCCATCCTCTGCACCTTCAGACACTGAAGTGTTTAAGCAGTAACAGGAAACTGTTTGTGCTCAGATGCGCTTTGTTACCAGATGAGTCACTGTGCCCTTCCTCTTTCTCCTGACACAAGTTTGTCTGCTGTTTTCATGGCTTTCACTTTGCACACACAAGCGTGTTTTAACATCCACTTGTAACACTGATAATATTACAACCAACTGTTATGTTGACCCTTTGTCTATTTCTCAGAACAGTCTCGTGGTTTTTATTTATATTACCTTAATTTTAAGGTAACAGGTTGCACTTAGAGGCAGGCCAGAAAAATGCTGAAGACCTGTCCTCAGATCTACTAACCCCAGATCACTACCATCAGTCTATCTTCCCAGGAATCAGGTGTTCCATGCCAGATGATGTTTTGGCTCTGCATTTTAAGCTTCCAATAAGAAACTATAGAAACAATACTGACAGTGATCTAGAGTTATAAAAAGTACATTTTGAATTATTTTAAGATTTCATATTGTGCATTTTTGTACAGAACCCAAACGCTTACTGGGTCAAGGCATGCGCCTATTCAGGAGCCACCACAGTATTGTTGAAGAACTTGGCAAAATTCTCAGCTCTACTCTAGTTTGTAGCTCTTTTCGCCAGACTGCTCTGTCATTTTCCAAGAAGAGTATATTTCTTGGACTCCTTGTCCCAACTGGCTGATTGGATTCTATGGCTCACCCTTCCAAATCACTGTTCCAGCTCATTGATGATTCTATTCAGTACTGGTTACACACGATGTTGCTGAAAAATCGACTTTCCTTTGAAAAGCTATGTGTTGACCAGTATTTTTAGTTGACAGATATAGTCAGCAAAGCTGACAATTCCCACGTTTTCTTCTTGTGTTTTCTCCACAGAAGGCAACGAGCTGTTTTCTGCTATAAACTCTTCTGTTTTGCCCATACTTATGGCCACAATCCACACTCTAAATCACTGTCTACATTGCTTTAACATAAATCCTTTTTCAAATACCCTTCTAATTCAATGGCATGCTGTAAATCAAACACACACTATTATAACTGCCTTGAGACTCAACTAGAGCTCTTCAAATATACTCTTTAAAAGCACTGAGTTTATGGCAGTCTTCAGGGTAAATTTACAGCATGATACACAAAGACTAAGTCACAGGATGAAATTCTGCATGCAGAAAAGCTTAGTAGTTTGCTCTTCCCAAAAACACAGGTGGTAGTTCACTTCAGAAATATATACAGTCCCACTGCAGTTAATGGAATTACATGCAAGCTTATGGTCAAGTACAAGCATAAGTACTTTCAGGAATATCTCCAGTATCCCAATTATCTAACATAACTACACACTTAGAATCTTAACTTAAGCATTTATCTTGGCTCAAGAGATCGGCTCCAATTAGGCACAGTAATTAAAGCTTTTTCTAAGTAGACCAGGGCAATGCAATCATACGCAAATCATCCTCAAGGGCAAGTTCAGGTGCATCTCAGCTCACTTTCACTGTTTATGGTGAGGAAGTACACTACAGGTCTGCAGAGATGGGTAAAGAGAGGCAATCCTGCCTGGAAATCTGGACATAATTCTCACTCACCACCCAGCCTTTGCTCCCACCCTCCAGTGGCCACACAGAGGAGCCCATCACTGCCAGGCAGCCTCCAAGCCTGGATTTCTCTGCTTCATCTGCATGCCCGAGGCTATGAACCCTTTCTACCCTGCTGATTTGAATGGATATCAAGTTGACAGCCATGATGAAGACCACAAGCAGCATGAATAGCTGTCCTCTTTGTTTGATATAAACTAATATATTAGATATATTCCAAGAGATTTCTACCACTGCACAGGAGCTCCACTGTAAACCTGCAGCTGCATCTCCACATGTATAATCACAACAGCAGATCAGTACTAACCTTAAGCAACAGCAATAGGGAACAAGCATTCTATGCTTCAGAGCCCAACTTTCTGATCATCTTGTCAGCAGTCAGTCTCTGTAAGAGACAGCGCATATTAAAAATGCTAAAAATGTTAGACTGGCTAATATTTATACAGAAGTTTTGCTGTTCCATAAGCCAAGAGAAAACATCTCAGTGTACATGCCTTCCAAAGAAGTCCCAAAGGAGGAGTCCAGATTGCAATTCATGTCTACATTGCCTGATTTATTAAGCTCCTCATCTGCTGAATTCAGTCGCCTGCAGAAACTAATCCCAACATGCTACCTTTATGAGATAGCAAATATTATATTTTATTCACCAAAAACAGAACATAAAACAGGGAGGTTAAACTACTCATTGTACAGAACAGGGCAAGATGCTGGCAACTGCAGACCAGACTGATGCCATTTTTGCCCCAGTGTTTCAGGTCAGCATCAAACTCCACCACAAAAAAAAATTACTTTTTTTTTTTTTGTCTGCAAAACAGCTTATTTTAATTCAACAGAACTTAGGTAAATACTTAAGTAACTCCTCTTGCTTTTCAGTGTTTAGTAGGTCTTTCCACTAGGTCAATGGTCTAAAACAGTTCATTAACACCAATAGATTTTAAGTCATTCGAAGGCCACTTCAGATCACATGCAGAGATGACTGGTGATGGCTGGAGGCCTGACCCAATGACTTCACTTCCATAGATAACTTCTGGCAGTACATATTCACTCCGCAGTCAGCAAGGCTGCACGTCCGACAGATCCACTTGATTGCCATGCATAGAAGCACAGCAATCAAGATTAACTTCTTAACTGACACTAAACACCCAGGTTGTAAATCAAGATTCCAGTGGCTTAAATCAATGCCTGTCTTTACTGTCATTTGTATGATATAAGAAATGTAAAGAAAAACTTGCTAAAATGTGACTAAACACAAAATCTTAGAAAATCCCAAGTTGGAAGGGACCTACAAAGATTTTTGAATCCAGTCCCTGGCTCCACAAAGGGCCACCCAAAACCGAACCCTATGTCTGAAAGCATCGTCGAAATGCTCCTTGAACTCCAGCAGCTTGGGGCCCTGGGCAGCATACTCCATGCTCACTGCCCTCTGGGGCAGAATCTTTCCCTATCTCCCACCTGATTCTCCCCTTCAAAGTTCCATGTTATTACCTCAGGTCCTGTCTCTGCCACCAGAGAGCAGAGATCAGTGCTGTCCCTCCTGATGACGTATGCGAGATACAGTTATTGAAAACCTGGGGAACATGTCACCTTAACTCAGCCATGTACCTACAGATAGTGTTTGTCAAAGAATACTATTAAGAATTATCTACCAATGTTGAAATAAAATACGAAAACATAAGGATACCAATTGAAATTGAAAGTTTTGTTTATACAAAAGTACAAGAAGTTCTAGAGAGATGACCACAATAATCTGCCATTGAAATCCATTCTCTCATTATGAGAAAGCAGATAGAACAGAACCCTATAAAGCGCCATCTTCGCTTATAAGAACCAGTATTTTCTTCTAGTGACCTGTCAAAGTTATTCCTAAACATGGCAGCTGACCAATTTCTTCATGAAATCATAATTGAGTTGACAAACAAGGCTATATTTACCTTCACATTTGAAAAGTTTTTATAGAAAAGTTGCACATGCAAAACCATTTTGAATTAATTAATTGGAAGTCAAATGGAAATAAATTAAAAATGGTTAAATGGAAATTGAAACAAACGTAGACCTATGACTTGTATTTCAAAGGAGCAAGCTGTAAGGAAGAAAAGCTAAGCTGTCTTGAAGAAAGCAAAAATACACAAAGGAGTTTTAGAATTTGCTTAAATGAAATGTGCTAAATCTGAGTGGAATTTGTAAGTGGGGAAAATTTAGAAAGGGGCTTTGTAAGTAGTCAAAACAACAACTAGAACCACTTACAAGTGGTTCCATACCAGGTGAGGCCCTTCCAGTAGAGACAGGTCAGTAGTCCAACTAGTTTAATAAAACAAAGGCTGTGAGAAGAGTTGATCAAAGTTTCCCAACTATCCTGGAAATCAGTAGTAACGACAGCTATTACCTTAATTTCTATAACCAGCAACAAAGCAGATGGGTTAAAAACAAACAGGCTTCATGTAGGTTTAGAGAGAAAGTAAGTTTTCTTGAACAGATTTGAGTGCCTTTGCATTAGGGGCTGAGGGAGCAAACCCATAACTAGTTCTGTTATCATCTATGAAAGCGTAACAATTGTTGTTGCTTGAGATAAACAGAGCACAAAACAGCAACAGAAAGGGTCATTCCAGACCTCCATCTCAGGCTCCTATCTTTAGCCTATTGCTCTGCCCTACATTAAATACCCTAATAAGTAAATGCACTTTCCTGCAAGTTTACCAAGTTGTACAATACATCTTCAGGGAAAAAAAATAACCGAGTTCTTGAGCTTATTTTTTTCCAGATCCAGGGATTGAAGCCATGGCATTTGGATGAAAATATCTTTATGCTTGCCCAGTTTTCTTCTGTGGAGCCAAAGTGTCTGATCCTGCTGGCATCCAGCTTCAGTTCTGATTTCAGTCCAGTATCCTGGTAAATCTGGACCATCGTCTTCTACACTGCAGAATATTTTTTTTTTATGCTCTCCATAGCCAAGTTTATCATTGCCACCTCTCACAGCACACAGTGCCGCTGACTGGGTTAGGCTGTTCATAACACTGCTTTCTGGCCTTTTCATCCCTCAGTTCACATAACTGACACATAACTCCTTTATTTTCCCAACTGCACAAAATTACTCTGAAGAATCACGTCATCTGTTTCAGTCATCCTTGCTTTTTGGCAAGTATATTTCAATATCCATTTCCTGATCCTATTCCTAAATAATCATAAATAGAAAAATGTGAGTATAAACATGCCAGTATGAAGTCAATGCCAAATGACTCTGATGTCTCCAGTGTCCTATTTAATAACAACCCAATCAACATTTCAGATCTTACGCAAGGTTTTCACATTTACATTGTCATGGGGGACTCTGTGAAACTGACCACTGTGTCTGCGGTTGTGTGGCATGCCAGCCCGCCCAGCTCAAAGATCAAGCTTGGGATTTCAGGCTCAGCAACTAGAAACAAGGCCACATTTTCTAGATTGCAACATAAGCAAGTAAATACAAAACTGACACGGGTAAGCACTTCTTACCCCAGGGTCTGACAGGAGAACCAGAGACAGATTCTTCCAACTAGGAAAGGAAGCAGCCTGCACAAGTACTGGGCTTATCTATTGGGTTATCACTCCAACAGAGATGGAAATCTCCACATGGCTTGAGAACTACATGCTTTTAATCTTTCCTTAAGTCATCATTTACTTTTTGTTTTAGCATTTCACTGGCTGAGTGACCACTTCTTTTTGTCACTACATACAGAATTCATATTCCCAAAATCTCTCATTGCTTAAAAGGAAAAAAAAAAAAAAGGGCACCTACACAGCGTAAGTGACTTTGTACTTCTCATGGCCACTAGAAAACAGGAAAACAACTCTGCACCAGCAAATTGCTGTTAATTCTTATGAACCCCAGGTGTCAAAAGCCTGACAGTTTAATGCACGCCTCTGATTTTACAGTGGAAGGTTTGCATTGCATTCAGCAGTTTTTTCCACAGATTTAGAGGCCCAGATTTCACCTTCCATATTACCAAGGATTCTTAGCACACCTACGCATACCTTGCAAGCCAGCATCTTTTCAAGTTGGTAAGGATTACAAGTGATTTTTATGAGTCCTGGCATATTCTCCAATTAATAAGCTTTTCAGAAACCTTAATGTTTACCAATCGGGATCCTTAGTAAGAAGAAAGCTCAAAGTATCATGACTTTAATTAATCCCACCATGGGGAAAGAAGAGGAGCCTAGCAGCCTTGTGCTAGCACTGGTGTTCTGGTGAGAAGAAAGGTAAACTGCACCTTTCCTGGTAGTGAATGAGCATGTTCACATAGAAGAAGCTTATAAAAAACAAGAGGATTTTTGTTAGCTTGTTTAACAGAGCCAGCACCCACCCAGCGAGGCAGTTTCCAGCTCTGGCAGAGGAGCAGCAGGATCACTTCTCACAGAGTGAGGAGAGTTTTCCACAGGAGTTGGAAGGGACTAAACATCACTGCTGAGAACTGTGGGCTTGAAAGGAAAGCATTAGTTCTATTGGTAGTTTCTTCATAAAATAGTTAGATTACAGTGCCCAAGCAGTAGCTGAGCTGCTGTTTTAAGAGCAGCTTATTTTGTATGTGACTAAAACAGTCCTCAGAGAGAGGAGCCCACCCAGGCACTTGCTACAAGGAAAAGGCCCAGCAGTACCGCCCAGAGCATCACCAGAACTCCACTCTGGCATCACCTTCCAAACCAGTTTCCTGAGCTCCACAGAAAGGCATAGACATCCTTGCTACCAGGCTGGGCCCAGCACAGACACATACAGCCCAGCCCCTGCTTCAGAAGAAGCATACACTGGCCAAAAGGAGGCTAAGTTGCACGTATAACACGGCAAAGCTGAAAAACCGCTGTATTTCACAGGCGGCTTTGAAATTTCACCGCTTAATTCTGTTTCAGTGCAGAAATGTCACAGTCAGTTTCCTACATACCGGCTGACAGAGCAAGGAGCTGTGTAACTGCCCTCAGGGCAGTGCCTGGATGTCACTGGGCACCAAAATCCCATCTCAGCAGGCTGGGCACGGCTGCAGAACTAACCTGCTGCTGCCATGTCACCAAGGGGGCTATAAAAGGTGCTCAGTACCACTAGCACTGTAAAAACTGCTGGTGGTTTTAATAGTGGTATCAGCAGCAATTTTCCCCCAGAATGGAAAATACAGTTGAGATTTATCCCCAGACGTCCCTAACTAAACATTAATTTGAACATCTGATAAGCTCTAATTCATTTCTTGTATGAGAGCCCTGAATGCACTACCAGGCTGGGCAGCTCCCCTCATGCCAATAGGCAGCTGCCAGCTGCCACAGTGCAGTGTAATTGTTTTGCTCAGAGCACTGCATGTAACCCACTGTTCCTTGTCTCCTTCAGCTGGGAGCTGGACCTAGGAAAAAACATTTCCTGCTAAAAATCTGTCAGGAGAGTGTCTAACCACAAAAAAAGCTCAGGTTCCAAAATTTTGAATACTTTGTGAAGTTACATTTATATGCGGTGGGTCCCTGCAACTACTTTTTTTTTTTTTTTTAAATAGTGCAACACTTAATGAAAAAGCTCCAAGGCTGTTGCTATAGAGCTCCTAGATCACCTGCAGCTATAAGAGTGAGCACCCTGTAATATATAACGGATGCTGAGGCTGTAATCAGTTTTGCCCAGGGCTGGGTGTGCCTTAAAATGTTGGGTTCTGTTTTTGGCTTCCTTGTTTGGTAACTTTTTTTAGTTTTAGAAGGCTTAGCAGTGGTTCAGGGAGGATTCTAGCACTAGTGTTACACTTCTTATTTTTCAACTAAACATTTTTGTCTAGCAGATCTTCAACTCGACTATGAAGCAGAATAATCCCCATTTCTACTAACTCCATAGCTGTGCCACTGGCAGGCTGCGATTCATCTGCCCTTCCCATGGACACAGGAGAAAGAAGGTTACCTGTCCACCCCACATTCAGCTGAGATGCTAACCAGAAGCCAGGGCCCTCTACACTCACCTCCTATTTTTATTAATAGAGAAGAGATTCAGTGATGCTGTATAAGCACACATTTTATCTATCATTCTGCAGCATTCATTAATTCCAGATGGGACGGGAATTCACCTTACAGATGAAGTCTGGCATCCAAACCTTAATCTAACCTGGACAACCACAGCCCAATATCAACCATTCTCTATCTTCCAACATTAAGTTACCTTAAATGCTTCAAAAAGCTTCAAAGCTTGTCAGTTCTAGGGCTGAGCAGATTTTGCCAGACCATTTTACAGATGAGAATAAAGGCACAGACATGCAGCATCCAGTTTCTCAAGGCACTCAGCTGCCTCCGCACACAGGTAACAGCTCACCATTTCCAGGGAGTGCATCCAAACAGATTCTCTTGGAAACACTCATTTCCTTGATGATCATTGCTGTGGAAGATCACTCAAAACAGTTGTTTTTGATTTTCTTAACAGCAGAAGTTCACTTATATTTTAATCACTCCTGAGGCAAGCTTCTGATTTGATTCCAGCCTTGACTAAACAATCCAAATCTGGAGGCATTCAATTTCTTAAGTAGTTACTATAGCACTCAAGCTCACTGCAGGCTCTCCCCTGCATTTATTGAAGAAAATCAACATTCATAAAGGCCCACAGAAAGAAAAAAAAGAGTAAAGAGAGAAGGAGGTCAGCTTCTTGATTCACTCTTTCCACCAGTGGCAAAGACAGCCTACAAGCACATTAGACTGGACTCAGAAAACTTGAGTATCATTACCTCAGCCTGAAGCAAGCCAGAGCTAGCTAATTCAGAATGACTAACTGCTCCACAAAACCCCAGAGATCAATGACAGAACGGCTAGCAAGAGTCAATGGGATGATGACCGGAACAGGCTGTCAATAAGCATCAACCCCCAAAATACGTGCTCCTATCCACTAGTGCTTCCTGTAAGCATACAGAAGCTACCAGAAAAAGCACCTTCAATAGAGGTCTCAGATTCAGTAGACAAAGAGTTCATCCCACAAATAATACCATAGGTATTTTCTCTACACCACATTAATGACAAAGGTAACATTGGAATTTTTAGAGTCATTACTCAATTACAACACTGGATTTTGTGACCTGCTTGCTGAATGCTAGGCATCTTTACAGCGTGCCATGCTGAAGAACCTGAAAGCTCTTCACAAAAACTGACCAGCCTTCATAAAGCTTCAACTCCTGGCACCTGTTGAATTTTACAAACATTTTAAAGGAGATCACCTACTGAAGTCTGTGAGTGAAGTTCATCACTCACCACTGTTAAAACAGCAGCATAGCTTACAAACCTGCTCAAGCCCCAAGACTTGAGGGCTGAAACAAAGAGAAAAAGGGCACAATGAAGCCACTGGAAGCCTCCACTTCCTCCTCTAATGGGGAGAAACTATTAAGATAGTTGGATCAGAAAAACAATAATTCTTACAGAGAATATAATAATCTCACATTATTACTATTGTTTACCAACATATCCTGGTAAGTACATTTTTACACTACATACATGTCTTAGAAAATTATTCCATTATGTATGAAAAAGTGTACTTTTGACATGTCTTTAGCCATTTAGAAGTTTTCCTGCTCTTAGGGAATTCGAACAACAGTCCTTTAAATCATGCCAGGAGCATGTAAATGATAACACAGACGGAGGGAAGGTCTGAAAATGCTCATATGGAGAATTTCCTCAAAATTTTCATTAACTTTTAAAAGCAGGAGTTTGTAACTGATAATGTGTATCTAACCTTCCAGTATTACACCATCTGATAACAAAGAAAAAGCATCAAAATGATTTCTCTCTTCAGAAAAACTATTTGAAGCATCACTGCAACAATCAGAAAGATCAGTACAATGGAATGATAATACAGAAAGAGTAATAACAAGGGGACAACACAACAGGAAGATACTACAAGGGAAAGACAAAAGCACAACTTGCCCATCTCCGGATACCTAGACTCACAGTTGAAAACCCTACAAAGAGGAGATCTCCAGCAAGAGACCCTTCCCTACTACCAGTCAGCCCTTAAATGAGCTCTAAGAGAGGTGCAGCCAGGCTCCACCCCTTGCAGTCACACAGCTGAACTGCCTTCACCTGTGCTCCCAGGGTGGATGGTTCCTTTCCCCAGGTGCTCAATCAGTGGTTCAGGCTATGACTTAACAGTTACATACAGTCACTCATAAGTCACATTTATTTCCCTTAGTAAGTGACAGGAGTCATAGACAGGATCAAGTTGAACTTGTGAGCCCTATTCCAAGTTTCATCTTGCTTTCTGAGGAGAGCCCTTCTAGACCTGCAAGCCAAGTTACAGTCTTGTGTTACCATTTTCTCTAAGATTTTCACCCACAGGTGACCAAGAAAAAACAGAGCAAAAGGGTCCCTAACATAGTGTAAGAAGTAACGCTGCAGCAAACAAGGTATGAAAAGACATTTACAGGCAGAGTAATTGGCCAATAGAAAACATATCTGCAAACAGTGCTTTCCAGCTGCCTAAGCCCAGCAACTCCCACGAAATGGTTGTACGTATGATCTTCAAGAAGCACTGACAAGCTATTTCTTTTGCTCAGAATAAGTTTTAAACATTCTACAACTCACATCCTCTTTGCAGCCTCTTTTCTGCTCACTGTTTGCTACAAGAGATTCTCCCTTTCTCTGAGCTGCAGGAAGAGGCCGGAACTGCTGCGCAAGAGCAGATACGTTTCAGTTTGGGATATTTCTTTGATAGTAAAAGACAAGCTGAGAGCACAGACAATCCCCAGTATCCCAACGAATTAACATCAGATGACTTTGCACAGTGGCCATGACAAGCAATAATTTGAATCCAACCCATGTAGAAGGCCTAATTCTGTTCAGGCATAAATTGGAGCAACTCCACTGAAGCACATCCAATTTGCTGTAGAGATCAGCAGTGTAGCCACACGATGTGCACCAGCAAGGGACCCCAGCAAGGTATGGCAATGCGTACAGACACGCAGACTGCTCTCTGTAGGAAGCCTAAAGTGATGTGAGAAGATTCACCATCTCTATCACAGGGATGGCACCACACATGGGTGACAAAATACCAGCCCAGCTTCCTCCCACAGCAGCAAGGCTCTCTGCAGAGGAAAAGCTAGGTTGTAATCAGAAGTTGTCTTGACACCACTCAGCTCCCGAGCTGAGACTGCTTCTCCCATGCAGCTCAAATCTGCAGCACTTCCCCCCCATGCACTGGGTGCTGCAGGTGTGCAGCCCTCAGTCAGGATGTCCCTCTGCCAGCCTGGGCCACCACAGCCCTGCTGCTCCATGCCATCTCCTGTCCAGCAGTGATGCACCCAAGGCTGAGAGCGGCTTGGCATGCTTTAAGGGACGTTGGCTATAACCCCACCAGAATAGGAACACTCTCAATGGCAGAAGACATGTCAAAAAATGCACTTTCATTTTTTGGTCTGCTCCTGCGGCAGTGGTGCAGCCTCAGTGTATCTGCAGCCCCAGGAACACTGGAGGGAGAAAAAAGGGACACAGAAACCAACAGTTCAAGTTGTATACAGAGCTGAATTTCTCTGCCATCCTTGCTCATTCCCTCTGGACACACATTAACTTACCAAATGCAACAGGATACATTTACGTTTTGGCAAAAACTCAAAGGCAGTTGGGTTGTCACCTATGTCTGCTATGACTACAAAATATAAAAAAATTAC
Organism: Tetrao urogallus; assembly: GCF_951394365.1. NCBI lineage: Eukaryota > Metazoa > Chordata > Aves > Galliformes > Phasianidae > Tetrao > Tetrao urogallus. The sequence goes on along the minus strand of NC_136818.1, from coordinate 21,231,282 downwards.
ATGTGCAACTTTCATATGTAAATCATTCCCCGCATTTCATTAATCTGTTCCTAAAAATGCTGCCAAGGAAGTGGGATGTCTGCTTAAGGATAGATTCAGGGGGGGATAAATTAATTGTTATTTGATAGAGAAATTCTCCCTTGTTTATCTAGCAGTCCTCCCCTAGCCACTGTGCACCATTAGCAGATTTAATAACTTTTAATCAGGCTATCACGTTATTGTATTTCTGCATGAACTGAAAAATGCTTAATGGGCTTTTATTTTAGAAGCAAAAAAATTCCCATTACAGCAGATTAATGCTATGAAAAAAAAATCTATACTAATATCTCTACAATAAAGGGTATGAATTAATGGATAGATGACCCAGTTACAAAAATGTGGAGGTTTTAGAAAATTCAATACGATGTATTTTTAAACCTCACACTGTAAAATCTTTGAATACACTTCAACAAAGAAGCCTTCTGTTATGCAAAAATGTTGTACATCCTGGCATAGAAGAACAAATTTAATTTTAATTGAAAGAAATCCTGCCATCCTCTCACCTAGGAAGCAGGCTTGTACTTTGTAATGCAGGCAGCATGCGCCTGGATGGGCGGTATCCTCTGCTGCCTGCTTGAGCTTTAGCCCAGCAGCAAGCAGAGGCTCTGCAGCTGTAGCAAAAGGCAAATGGCTCGTGGTCATCACAGCCAGCATTCTTCCAGGGTAGCCGAGCCACTGGCACTGCCACCAGAAGGAAAGGCAGAAGGGGAATCACGGTCAGTGCTCAGCACTTCCCACAGCAAAAGGAAAATCATGTGAAAAAGAGCATCGCCATCCTCCCTCAGCCTTCACCCACACTACAGCTTCAAGCACAGCAGTTGTAGTTTCTGTACTGCGTGCCTATAAAAACTAAGATGAGTGCAAGTTAATCCTCAATAAGAACCAAAAAAAAAATAACCAAGAAAGACTAAGAGAAATACCTACATCACAAGAAAGTATTATTGATTAAAAACTTCTCCTACTGTACAAGTTCTGCTTGCTTATCGAATTATTCCTCCCTCCTCCTACCACCCACCTTAAGCACAGCCAGGCAGCAGTTACCATCTTCTTCATCCCATTGCTACTCCCAGTACACTCATCACTACGCCTGGGGAAGCTCTGAAATAACCATCTTCAGAGCAAGATATTTGAGATGGGAGGTGCCCAGCTCACAGCTGGGCCTTGCCATGTCTTAGCAATAACACCTCCTTACATGATACAGAGTCTCCAGCCAGTGTGTAGGTTTCTCCAGAATGAAGGATTTCTGGGGAAGACTGGAAGTAGACAGGAAAAAGAAAGCCAAGTTTTTTGAATCATTCCCTGTTTTTTTTGTCTTATCATGCCATCACAGTGAGTCAGTAGCGCTGAGTTTTGTAGATAATTATGTCCCATCGCATCTCTTTGGTCATTACTCAGCTGAGCTTTGCTAAAATATTTAAGTAATCATTCTCTATCTCTATTAAAACAACAGATGGAATTGCCAACCTTCAATTTTATGCTGGAATTCGGGAGCAATTTATTAACAGCTTGAACTCTGTTCTCTTGAGGGTTTAACGTGATGGTTGAACCCAATTACATTACAGTCCTTTGTTCATCAAGGGACATATGTAACATGATATTAAATGTGAAAACTTGTGTCTGAATAACACAGTCTTTGTGATACAAATTGACAGAGTATACAAACTCAGATTTAAAGCACAAACTCTTCTTAATTCTGATCCTACATCATAAAAATTTAGGACCAAACCCAGCAGATGCATGTAAAACCACAGCATATTAGTGTTGATTCATTGTTTTTCTTCATCCTATCTGATAGTCAAACCATTCTGAAATCCCAGCCATACAGTCCAGAGGCTAGACTTTGATTTCCAACAGACGAGTGAACTTTTAAGTCTGTGCACTCCTCCATCTTGCATCAGTCCCAACACTAGAGCCTATGGGAGCCCCTACACACACACACAGAACCCAGCCTATCATCTCAAGCAGTTCCAACGTAGCATGGAAGACTCCCGTACACAGCAAGAAATCCTACACTTGGCTTCAGCAGCTGTGTGTTCGTCATGGAATTTTAAAATCACTCCTAATAAGTTCACTTCAACTGGGTAACATCACTTCTTCTATTATGAATCTTCCCCTTCCTCCTTGCTGAATGCTACCAGCCTATCACACATGTTGCTATGCCCCTTCCCAACCCTTCCAGTGACAGGACACCAGTCCTGTGGCAGCCCATCCACCTCCCCTCCGCTGTACCTGTGTTCCAAGTGTATTGCCACTGCCATGCTACTAACAAACAAACAACAAAAGAAAGCAATTACACAGGTCAGTGAACATCAGAAAACCAAGCAACCTCATATGCACAAAATGTCATCTGCTAAGGAAATGCTGCTTATTTTGAGATAATTATATTTTCATTCTAAGGCTGAAGTGCCTGGCTGAAACACAGCCACAGAACAGCTCCCTAGAAGCGTGGGGAGCAAAGTGCATTCTTTTTAATGTTAAACTATAATTACAGAAGCAAAGTGGTATATTGTGAAACATCCCATGCACATAAATGAAGCTGTCAGTGTACTTTGTGCACAACAGGAGGGACGAGGAAGGTGGAACTGCACCCCCTGAACTGCAGATCCCAGAGCCACAGGTAAGTGGGCCAGAAGTGGCCACAGTCCATGCAGAAAATAATCACTTTAAAAGCATAAATTGCAAGACAGATGTTTCACAGAGATTAACTGTAGTTGAAGACTACAAGAACTTGATTCTAAGCCAAGCTGGCAGCTCAGATGTGGGAACCTACAGTGCAGGTAGCCCAACATGGAGCAAGTGATCCTGCACTCAAGAGCAACAGGCTGGAACACAGTTTCCACAGCGCTTTGAAATGTCATTTCTCCTGACCATGAAGTCCTGCTTGGATTCATATTAGCTAGGACATTTTTTACTTATCATATCTAGGGAGTAAAAACAGAGCGCACAGCTCAGTTTCTGGAAAAAAATCTAGAAAGTATCAACACTTTTTCATACCGAGAAGAGTGGGTTTTGGCTATTTTCCCCACTTATTTTTAACCTTTTAGAATAAGTTCGCTGTTTGTATCCTTCAGATTCCTGAAGACTGTCACATTTTTCAAGCACCTGTTCAGAAAGCCCAGCAACTGACGCCATCCAAACCCTTGGCACAAATGGGATTTGATTGCATTGTTCCAAGTACCTTCATGCCCCAGAGGTTCCCTTTGCCTGGAAAATGCTTGCTTAGGAAGGTTATTCCTTTCCAGTTGTATCACTGGTATGTACAAAGCCCAGACAAAACAAGAAGGATATACCATTTCTCCTATTCACCCACTTGATACCATCAGCCTTTTTCTCCCGTCAAAACCCAAGCACAACAGTGCACTTTCCTAACTAAAGGCATTTCACCTCTGAAAATACCACTCAGATGTTGTTTTTTTTTTACAATCACTTGTGCAATATTAACTGAACTGAGACTAAGTCTTCAGCCTTCCTTATTTTGCTGTGCTTTTGGTGTTCTTGTGATTTTGCACTGCCCTAACCAGCGCTGCAGTTCTAAGGCACGTAGGAAGACATTTCTGTAGGACACTTAATCTGCCACATATTATGATAATAGTCATTTACTCCTACTTAACTAATTCTATTCTGTTTTTCTAATGACAGAGAAAAAAGCAGGAAGGTCACAGATAGTTACAAACAAAATATTGTTCCTTGGTATCCATTTAAATCAAATCTCACACCTTTCCCTAGGGTATGAGGTCTTTAAACAGTTACAGGCAAGCACAGGCAGTTAGGAAGGCAAGAAAAAGGTAAGAGATGCACTCTGTGCTCCTTAAGAAAATAACAACATTCACCTTGCTATTACAGACTCTTCTTTCCTATGTTACACAGTACTATTGCTATACAAAAATATTGTTGGCTGCTGTTGTTTTTTTTTTTCCATATACACAGCCAGCAAGAGAGCTCATGATGCATACTACCCTGGAGCACTACCCCAAGGAAAAAAATATTTCTGTATCAAGCTGGCAGTTTTCACATGAAATCCATACACCACTAGCACATATTGATCCCTCTGAGTGAGAACTAAGTGAATTTCACTGATCCAGGCAGGCAGGTGGCTTATCATCCCATCAGCAACAAGGAAGGGGAGAAAAGCTCTCTGGAGACCAGGTCTGGAGCAGGGGCTGCAGAGGTTAGGAAGACAAGGCACTGGATTAGCCAAGCTAACGGGGATTTTAGTTACTAAATGGCTCTAAGTGTTGGGGAAAAAAAAAAATCTACTTTCCTTAATATACTATTGCCAGGTGTAAGCAATAAATATCTTAGTCTGTTAATGTTTACACTAACTATTTAAATCCTATGAAGAGGATTGCTTCCAGCTCTTGCCAAGCTATAACAAATGAGGGCTGAAAGGAAGCTGCTCCATAGCAGACTATGAAAGCACTGGGCTGCTGCTTGGCACAGGCTGAGCAAAGAGAAGTATGGGAAAGGCTCCACAGTTATATTTCATAATTCCTTAGGCTTCAAGAGTGATATCCCCTTCTGAAGAATGCTATGTAAAAATCGATTCAATCACCATATTATCAGTGAATGCTTGAAAAAAATGAAATGCAACCGCTCTCAAGATAAGAAACTCCTCAAGATAAGAAAGCACAGAGATTATTGGAAGGGTTATGTAGGAGCACAGCACCCTGGCAGGTCCAGGAGCAGCTGCCCCACACTGGGAAGGAGCAGCAAGAGGTGCTGCTCGGTTGGGTACTGCACGGGCTTGTGCCATCTGCAGGCAGCAGCAGCAGCTCACATGAAAGAGCTGACTTGTTTCATGCTTCTTCCAACCTTTTTCCTTCCCAATTCCAGCAGAGATTGAGGGTTTCAAGAAAGGTAACCAAGAAGCATTAAGGGGAAGACAATCTTATAAGGTGGAAACCCATTAGAAAAGACCTAACTCCACATAATCAGCAGGAAGATCTCAGAAGTGCTCAAGTGTGAACAAACTGCTACCACACCTCAACCTACTGCTGGAGGCAGCAGCTGAGAAGCAAGAGATTTTAGGTGTGATAGAACAGTCCTGCCTGCTTCTGCAGAGCTTAAAGGGCTCAACAGACAAATGTACACTCTCATAGGCTCCAAGAGGGTGGCTTCAGCCAACAGATACCAGGTTACATGGATTATATCTCTGATGTATGTACCACTAAATGATATTCCCAGCCTGGCAGAAGTCAGTGCTGTCAGAATTACCCTATCTGATAAGCACAATTGTATCATTTTATTTGTCTGCATATTAGAAGAAAACAGATTTATGTTACTTTAGGCTGTGGTTTAGGAAAATAAGAAATTTGACACTAGTTTGAAGTAGACTGAATTAGGTTTTTACTAGGTTGCTTTTTTTTTTTTTTTTTTTTGCATATTTTAGTCCTAGAAATTGTCCTAGATACCTATGAAGTACTGCATCTCTTCCTCCCCCCTCCCTCCCTCCCTCCCTTCCTTCCTTCCTAACTAACTAACTAACTAACTAACTAAACTAAATTAAAATTATGTGGTATCTGTAAGTCTTCCATAAGTACCCCCAAATTATTTTTTTTTCGTTTACTATATTTAAAGAAATAGTCTTAAAAGATGATGACTTTTTTTTCAGCTAGGAAATAGAATCTTCATCCAACTTGCAGATGAAAGAGTCCCTCCTCCAAAGTGGAGCCCTCTACATTCCTTTGTTCCTTATACAAACAAAACTGCTGACTCCTTGCAAAGAAATGGGTTGCAATGAACTCTCTCCATATGTTCTAGAGAAAAAGCAATGAATCACAGGAGAAAGCAAAGGCTGAAGCAAGTCACACTGGATGCTACTGTATACAGCATTTCAATTAGTATTGATACTATGATTTTGTCTGTTGTTGACTGCACACGCATACATAACAAATTACTGCAATCAGCAACTGTTGAATAAGTGCTTCTTATTCATTAGCTACTCTTTGATCTAAAATTGTATTTTCCTATTAGCAACTAAGCACCATAAATGTGCATGAATTCAAGTGACATGGGCAACAAGCTTACATAACACAAGGAAAAATCAGGAGAGCAAAAAAGAGCAGCAGTGAGTGAGCATGTACTGAGCGGCATCTCCCTTCACGCTCTTTCCTTTTCTTGACTGCTGCCTGCAAAACCAGCAGTGGGAGAACTCAGTGCTGCACTGACAGCTTCGCAGCCCCCCACGATGCTCCCCTGTATTGTCTAGCACAGAGAGCTGATATGGTGAGAAGGTTCACTAAAAAACTTAGCCAAACTTTCTTATTCTTTTCAAAGAAAGGTTAGTTCATAACAAAACTCGGAGTCTATTAAAAGATGCTCAATAAGCTCTATATGTTGTGTATTCTCCAAATGACTGTCACAGATGGTTTTCTGTCTGTAACTGTGATTTGAAAATACTGATCTGTCTTCCACAGAACACATGAAAAAATATAGAAAGAAGTCAGTGCCAGCCACTAGAAGAGAACAGACTCCACCGAGCAAATTGCAGAGCTGTGGGGAGCACTCCTATTACTCAGGGCTAAAACCCCCAGCAGCCCCAGGAAGAAGGCCGAGTGATGTAAAAGATGTCACCATGGCTCCACTGGGGGACTGCAGGGCTGGGAGGGCTGCCAACTGAGGGGAAAACAATGAACAGGAGGTAAAAATGCTTAGTGCTGTGGCTTGCAAGTCACATGTAAGAGAAGCCCATAAACAAACACATACAAAGTCCAGGTTGTCTGTGCTGAGTCCAAAGGGCCTAAGTGGCAAACAAAGACACATTTCCATTGAAATGCCACAAAAGAAACCATGCAGAGGACATTATTCTTGACAGGTGACGCTCATTTCCAGTCCCCCCAAAACGTGCTGTCAAGACAGTGCGTTCTGCAATGCGTCTACATAAGCTCAACATCTCTGTGTACACCAAAGCTTTGAGGATGTAATTCCCCATTGTCTCCTCAAAACTTCCCATTATCTCAAAGGAACCATTACACTGCGATGGGGAGTTTATAGCCTGACAGTCTCCAGATGCTCAATAGCAAATATGACCACTAGAATTGCCCTCATCTCACTGCACAATCCATCACCGTGCTCAGACACACAAAGCCAGCAGGAGGTACCACCAGCTGAGAACGAACTTTGGCAACTCCTTCCCACCGAAATACACATTTCAGATTCTGGTTGTGACGCTTCACCTTGAATTCAGTCATCGAAGCTGACTTCAAGACCCTCACTGCAGAAGCCCCAACAATGCAGGATTTCCCAGCCAGCCCCAGATCTGCTGGTAGGACCTTCCACGTGTTGAGAGCGAGCAGCCAGCATTGCCCATCTGAAGCTCTGTATCTCAGTAGCACTCATTGGCAGTTCTGTGAGAGCAGAACAGTGTCTGCCAGTTGCAGACATTTCAAGCCAAATGGACGACAAAGGCCTTGCTCACCAGTCCCTTCTTACCCACTCAGAATGTAGGGCAGTCTTGAATAAATAAATAGCACTGATTGCTCATTTCAAATGTGTTGTCTTTTTTTTTTTTTCCTTGAAAAATGAGATATTGTCAGCTGCTGCTGAAGTTTCATGAGACTAGGATTAAAGAACTGGAACCAACATCTGCAAAACATGCCCTGTTTCATTGCATTGGTTAACTGAAATGTACAGCTCAGCCAGCTGTGAAATGCACTGCTAAGCTGAGAAACAACACATCTTCCATTCCTGACATTTTAGTAAATACAGATTTCGTTAAATTAGTATTGGTTTTTATGGTCAGAAGTGCTAAACTGCATTGTCCACCAACGAAGTCTGTAAGAACATAGTAAGCAGCTGTCATCCTGCGCTCCTTGTCCATGGTTGCTCCTCAGTCATCATTCAAACCCAACTGAAATATCTATCCTGAATACCACTATTATTTTTTGGGGGGGTAATTCAAATAATAGGATATGAAGAGCTTAGATTTAGATTCCCAGTTAGTGGGAAGCTCCCATTTCCACAGCTATCAAGAAGCAGTTATGCTGGACGCCCAAAGGCTGCTGCAGAGCTGTGAGGTCAGTAAATGAAATCTCTTTTTCTGACATGGTACGTGGGACTGAGCTTGGTGAGGCCATGGGCACATAAACACAGAGGTGGCACATTCAGTCATACATGAAGATTTAAGCTTCTACTGCACTAAGATTATGGAGTTGTTCGGCTGCTGGCTTCCTGGATTGTTTTTCTTGAGTGATAAGGGAGTTATTGTATGGAATGTAAGGCAGACCTAGGAAAAAAAACAAGCTCCCAGATTGGGCATTATGTTTGTGTACACTTCTGGATCGTGGAAAGTACCACAGAACATTACATGCACTTAAAAATAAAATTAAATTTTGATTTAACGCAGTTACTCCATCCTAAAAATAATTACTTAGAATTATTTACTGCTGCAGAGAAATAACTTTTTTCATAGACACAAAGGTGGAGCTAGTAATGCACTGTCTTTAAAACTAGCCTACATCTCTCTTGCCCTGAGCTCCTGAGAATCGCATTAGTGTTGCAGTGACTTCAGGCAGCACTCGTGTCCCCTGCTCTGCAGCAGCATGTTTGGCAAGGAGACAACACACTGGAAGCAACATACTTCAGGCGTATGCCTTGTGCCACACACAAGGGGAAAACATTCCTGGAACTGGCCAAGTCATAAACGGTAACAAACCCTGCTTCCATGTATCCTTATATCCTGCTGTGCCAGCTGGGTAAGTGCAGCCAAACTCTTTGATGGCTGGTATTTCAGTTGGACTGCCCACATTCAGGGGAATACATGACTTCACATCCAGTTTTTCTTTTGAACAGTTTGTGTTGGGGTCCCACCAGAATTATCATGTCTGGAAAGGCCAAAAAAGGGTGTAAAAAGGCGAGTGCTGCCTGGAAAGGAAATGGGTAAGGAAGCGAGAGGGGAGCTGGGACCTCGGGGCTGGAGAGATGGGACACAGCACGCGAGACTGGAGAAGGCCCAGCAAAAGGCACAAGGCGGGGAGAGGCACCGGGCTCCTGCGCTGCCGGTTTGCGGTCTGCTCCTCGGAGACAGTGGCCAGAGGGAAGGAGCTCGGTGAAACCAGGGCCTCGGGGCCAGAGCTAAGTAGCCCAGCACAGGAATATGGGAAACCGCAAGCGCTTGGTGGTGACTGGGCTGAAAGCACGAGGAGAGGTGTGAAAGGCGAGAGTGCGTCACAGATCTCAAACACCACGTGCAACCTGAGACCGTGCTGAAACACGGAACGGGAACGATGTGACCGTCCATCTGTACACGTTACCCAAACACAGGGGCAGAAGGACACACTGCCACCAGCCTTGCCCGTGCCGTGCCCGACGAACTCCTCCACACCTCTCGCAGCCGCCACCCGCCGGGCACAGCCGGGACTCGGGACCGGCCCCCACTCGCCTCCCGCCCGCCCTCCCCCTGCCCGGAAGCGCACGGCGGCCGTCCCTGAGCGCCCGGCCCGGCGCGGGAGCCGCCACGGGAGCCGCTCGCAGCGCCGCGGCCGCCGCCGCCCGCCCGCCGCCTCCGGGGCGTCCCCCGGCCCCGCAGCTGACGGCGCTGGAGTGGCGCATCGTGGAGCTGCACCGGGAGGCGGCTGCGGTGAGAGCGGGGCGTGCGCCGGGACCCTCCGCCGGAGGCTCCGGGCGGGCGGCGCTGGGGCCGAAGGAGGCCGCGCGGAACGCCGGGCCCAAGAAGAGCGCTGCCCCAGGGAGGAGCCGCCCCTCTCGGCAGCGCCGCGCAGACGCCGTGGGGGCTCCGCGTCCGCCCCGCGCCGTTCCGGGGCCTCCCGAGTGCGGCCCGGCCGGTGGCGGCCGGCGACGGCCGGCCCGGGGGGCTCTGCATGCGGCAGCGTGCGGCGCGGGGCCCGGGGCTCGGAGCGGGCGAGGCTGCAGATCGAGGAGATCTTAAGCGGTGAAAGATGTTAGACACTGTCCGATAACTGCGTGAGATGGTTTACAAGTAAAATGGGAGAGGCTGGAATTCGGAAAGGGAAGAGGAAGTAGTGCAGAAAGGGAAAGCAGCCGAAGTGGAAGCGCTGCCTGTATCCGGCCCGGGCTGAGCTGTGTGTCTGTCCCCAGGCGGGCCGGCAGACCTACGTGGACCCAGCCACGGGCTACCAGGTGCTCACCGAGGCCGCCCACTTGCGGAGAGGTAAATGCTGTGGCTCTGCGTGTAGACATGTGAGTACAAGCCGTGTCCCCCAGCCCCGCCTGGGCGCCGTCCCTGTGACTTGTACGTTATTGGTGCTGGGGCAGCAGGAGTTGGTAGCACATCTTATGTGTTCTGCCCTGCCTTGGAGAGGATCTCAGACACGTTAAGTCTAGGGAAGGTTATTGGCAGAGAATAAAACTATTGGAGCATTTCCCATTGACATTATCTCTTAGAAATAGCATGAAGTGCCCTGCACAGGAGTTATTTCACTGACTCTTAGTTTATGGAAGTTCTGTACCCTTCCACAAGTCCCTCAGCCAAGGGAAAGAAGCAGCGTATCACAAAGCCTGTGTCCAACAAGCATTCCCATTTCAGGGATGGGAGATGGGGTTTGTCTCAAAGATAGCTCGGTTTTCCAGAATGTTGTTTCAAACTTTAGAAGCTATGTTTTGTAGCAAGATGGAGAAGTGACATAAGGTGCAGGATTTGGTAGAACAGTGGGTGAATGTCATTAAGCAATAGGGTCCATCTGATGAGAACTGTGGATTTACATACATAGACCCAAGGAGTGCCAGTTCTGTCGCTTCCAGTACAGACAAGGCCAAGGCCACAATCATCCCCCAGGCAGGCTCTGGTTACAGCTGTGCCTGAACTTTCATGTGGGTAGCACTCAGGGTGCAGTATACACGGGGCTGGCCATGGTGCATTTAACCTAAAGATCTCTCTGAGAGCAGTGGAGAAAGGGAGTGAGCACATGTGATACACAGTTCAAATATGCGGAGCTGACTGTGGCTCTGCTTTAGCTTTTCCTTTTCAAAGTTGCTGCCCGAGTGGCAAAGACTTGTTTCTTCGGTGAGATCTCTCTCTTCCTATAAGGGAACTGTCAGGACACAGGGCTTTGGGGACAAAGAGTTTCAATTGATCAGGACATGGTTACAGATGTACTGAGAGCCCAGGATCGTGCTTTCTCCCCTCTGCTCCTTGTGCCGTGCTGTGCTCTCAGCTGAGCTATTCTGGGAGCTCCAGTATGCACAGCATTTCTGCAGTTACATACAAAATAAAGAAGTTTAAGAACAAAAGATTGTTCTGGACAGTCAAACTGGAATGAGTTGGAAGGATACATTTAGGAAGTGGTTTCTTGGACGCTAATTAGGACCATTTGCTTGGGTTTGCCATTATTTTCCTTTTAGTCTGGAGGGCACAATAGATCAAATGATTTATATATCATTAACAATTCCTGTTAACCATAAGCCGAGACGGGCTTTTCCATACTGATTACTAAGTAATGCAATAATGGCTTGTTTTATTTCTTCTGCAGTGCCCATATGAGCAAGTTAACGTAAGAGACCAGTCAAAAAAGAAGCGCTTCAACTCTTTTTTCTATGTGTGACCATGAACACCTCTGCACTCAGCGAGAACGGCTGCAGGACCTGAGCACACTTTGTAGCTCCACGTGGCTGCCACCACCAGCTCACTGCCATGCGCCGTGCCTGCAGCCGGCACACGGTGACTGCGCTTTTGTTGCAATAAAGCACCAACTGAACGGTGTGTGCGTGTGTTTTGGCACAGCGTTATTGATCACCTCTCCTCTTTCTTTTGCACTACAAGTAATGGGTTCATCCATTTGTTGGATTGTATCTGGTCATACCATGAATTTCACTTGGAAAGAAGCCGGGAAAGCAGGTGTATGCAATAATTTACATCCCTTGGGTGTATTTATCGTCACTATTGCGTACGGTGCAACATGTAAGAAATACTGCTAATTTGGGTACACTCTGGAGTTTGGGTTGATTTTTGGAGGGGTCAGGGACAGCGATACTGAACTGTGTGCTGTGCTGCATGAAGGCAGTGCTTTCGTGGACAGCTGCCGCCAGGGGCGATTTGCTACTAGGGCTGAGCCCAGCCCTCAGCTCTCCAAGGATGCCGTGTCCCTACTGGGTACTGGGGAGCAGCAGACCGGGCAAGGCGGCGCTTCCAGCTGGGTCTGACCCGGGGCAGCCCCGGGTTTCCCCACACACCCGTGCTGAGCTGAGCGCCTACCCTGAGATGGGGTGGGAGGAGGACTGGCTGAGCAGATTGGACTGTGTTCTTGAATGATTTACATTCTTCGTATTTGATTGAACGTCTATCTGATCAGTGTCCAAGTTTGTAAAAGGCTTTGGAAGACAAAAATGTTCTGTTTGCAAGCATAATACGAAGTGTAAAGTATGCTACACAAATCTACGAGCAGCCGGGATGTGCCGAGCCCTCCTGCGCGTTGGACAGACCCTCAGCGGGCGCTCCCCCGCCTTTGTTCCGTGCAAAAGGCAGACCCTCTATTTCGTACTGCAGCCACTGCTATCTGTGCTGTTGCTCTTACTGCCTGGCACAGCATCTCCCTCAGATCAGCTCCCAGACCGAGCGGCACCGGGACGCGTCCCGCCGCGGTGCTGATGGGCGGCGGCGCTCCAAGAGCCGCGGAGAAGCCCAGCCCCGAGCGGCCCCGGCCCTCTGCCCCGACCTCGCGGCTACGGAACTGGCCGGGGGGCACGACGGGCCGCGCTACGCGGAGAGGCGTTTTTCATCCGCGTACTTTCAGACGAATCGGGAGGTTTCGTTTGGGCTGGAAACTATTGTCTGTTGCTCGGTGTCCTATTTTGCTCCAGCCTCGGCTCCGATTGAACGAAATGTCTCGAAGCCTATTCCAAAAAGATGCTCGTACAGGCTTCCAGATGCTAAGATTTAGATCATTTGAACGTCAGCGCAGCCTTCTGGTAACAGAACACATCCAAATGGATTTCGTTTGTATATTGACGTCCGTCAGACGGGAAAGAAGTGCATTTTAGAGCTGAAGTCTGTCCCGGCCGTGTTAGCAACGGGGCTGCAGGCCGGGCGAGGCGAGCCCGGACTCCCGGGGGCACTGGGGGCTGTGCTCGAACGCGGGGCCAGCACCCTCGGCCCGCTTCCCGTCGCCAGCGGGATCCTCCGGTGAGGGGCACGGCGCTGGCAGCAGGTGGCTCTCCTGGAGCCCGGCCCGTGCCCCTGCAGCAGGGAGAGGGTCGACGCCTCGGGCGCTATAGGGAGCGGGACCGGGCACCGAGCCGCCACGCAACAGCAGCCCCGCCGCCAGCCCGGGCTGCTCTATCCCTGGGGCCGCCCCGGCTTAAACTTCCCGCTGAGGAGCGATTTACCGTCACCCGAGGGATCAAACCGGCCCGGCCCCGCAGCCGGCACAGCGCACCCTAGGTCACCTGCGCACTGGGCACGCCCTGCGGGGCTTTCTCCGCTCTCCTTCCGCTAGCAGCGCTGCCCCCCTCTCCCCTTCCGACACCTCCGCGAGTGTTTCTCCGGGCGCGCTGTCGCTCCGCGGGACCCCTCTGCTACCCGCGGGGCGGAGCGGGCTCCGGGCGCGGCTCCCGGAGGGGCCCCGCTCGCTGCTTCCAGGGAGCGGAGCGCTGCCTCCGCCCTCTGCCCGGTTCCTTTCCATGAGCAGATCGTTAGCATCCCTTGCCGGCTTTCCTTCTTCTTCTTCCTTCTTTTTTTTTTTTTTTTTTTTTTCCATTTCTTTTTATATGAATAGATCACCAAGCTGGCCACATCGACCTGGCGGTCACACGGCTCAGGGGAGAGGAGCTGAGACTGTCACAGGAGCTCAGAGGAAGCCCCGAGGAAGGCCGGGCGGGCATCAGACCGCGCGGAGAGCGGCTCCGGGTGTCAAACGCGAGCCTCGAGCCTCTATTTTTCTGTTGTTTTGAGTCGGTGGATCAATTGTCATCGGTCCTGTCACCTAAGAAGCAATGATTCCGATTCAACTTGGCATCTGATTTTATTCTAATGGGTTAAATTGGGTTCACTTTTTCAATTATCCCAGGTTTGACTGCGTAGTATTGCATGACAACTCACAGTTTCATCGGGTTTGGCAAAGCGAGCTTGCTCCGCGAGTACGTATATCATATCACATCAGATCAGGCTGAAGTTTGCTGTTTAGCGATTCCATTCTCGAGTCGCTTTTTGTAGAAGTGGGAAGGGTTGCTGCAGTCCGCGGCTGGTTCGGCACGATTCGGGGAAAAAAAATAATGCAGCGAGATGGCAACAACACGGGGTTCGCCGCTCAGCAGTGAATTAAGCACAGAACGAAGCAAGCGACACTATGGGGAACCGCTCCACTCACCGCAATATTTTTAGCAGCCTCTCAGCCCTCGCCTTTTTTTAATTTCCTAATATGCTCTTTGCTTTATTAGTTTTATTTACAACCGGCTCCCATTAACACCTCACCTGATTACTGAGGAGCTGAGACAGCTAAGCAGGAAAACCCAGCAAAGCGGCCAAAGCTGGGAGGGAGCCGGTTTGGTTTTCATTCGTTCTTTTTATTAATATTTGTTTGTTTTGTTTCGAAGTAAATATTTTGAAGCGGGCAGCAAAGAAAAGGCAGGTAAACGCGTGTGCTGCGGGGGTCAGAGGTGAGAAATTCGCGTCAATTCCGAATCAGAAGCGATGTAGCGAGGGGGAGAGAGGCGAGCGGGGGAGAGGGAAACAATCCTTCCACGCAGCAGCTTGTTTATTTTAATTAACGTAGGGATCCTCCGCCAGGGAGAAGGACCCACCTCCATCTCGCGGCTGAGCACCGAGCCTCTCCCCACCCAGACCCCAGCCCTCGCCGCTCATAAAGGAGGGCACAGTTTGGGCAGAAGCTCCTAAGGTCGCAAGGTAAGGTCCTGCATGAACCCCTGTAAGCGGTGCGGCGATTCAGACCTCACGATGCCATTTGCGGGTGTTCCTTTGCCGTCGTGTTGTGTTTTTTTTTTTAAACCAACAGCCCAGAATGGTGGTTCCCCCAGGTGCTTTCGCACTCAGCGTTCGGTGCGGGTGTTTTAATCCGGACAAGCAGTAGTCTGGGAAGCCCGAGCCGTTCTTTTTAATAAATACGGAGCTGTGTTCTGTATTCCTTTTTCTTTCTCATCTTATTTTTTTCCTTCCTACGAAAGGCTCCTCTTACCTGTCCGTGAACGTAGCCTTTAGGAGCATCCTTCCCAAAAGCAGCTAAACACGGTACTTTCCGACGGCTAAATTACACCCGGAGTGCGCGTTCGATGGGGGTTACCGTCAAACCGCCGAGGAGCTGCCGGCTGCGCTCCGCCGCGGTGAGCAGAGCCGCTGCGCGCACATCGCGATCCGCAGCCCTGCTCGCTGCTGCCTGGCCGCGGGGATGCGTCCCTGGCAGTGCCACGCTAAGCTCATCGCGGTCGGTTATCTCAGTATCACCTCCTTCGGCAAATGAATACGCGGCTCAGTGCGCGTTTTCGGATTACCGGGCGCTCTGAGTTTTGCTTTTTTCGGCCCGATGCTCTGTGCTGGTAGCGCAGCCCCACACGTGCCCGAGCAGCGCCGGCCCGGCCAGGAGCAGCAGTGCGGGGTGTCGCGGCGCTGACCCCGAGCGGCTCTGCTCCGGGGGTGCGGGGCTGGAGAGAGGCGGTGACGGTAAAAGTTATTACGGGCGCCAGAGGGGAATTTGAAGCAGTACCAAGATATTATATATATATATATATATATGTATAATGCAATCAATTTAAATGCAGAAAGCAACCTTGGCTACATTTGGTATCACCTACGAGAGAGTCGACTTTAGTCCAATTCTGTTTGTGTGCCCGATTCCACGGGGCGACGAGGCGGAGCTGCAGTAGCCCCGTGCCCCGCAACGAGCTGGCAGAGCAGAAAATAGCGATAGGTTGTGAACCTAGACCCGGCTCCCAGCGCCCGGCGCGGGCAGCAGCACTGCCATTCGCTGTCGCCGTTTCTGCGTTCGGATCCTCCGGACGCGATGTGCTGGGCAGCGCCAGCGGGGCTCAGGTGCCCGAGCGGGACCGAGCCTTGTGCCCTCCCGCGGCCGTGCTCCTGGCGCTGGCTCGCACCGGGGGGGGGGGGGGCTGAATCAGACTCCTTCTGTCCCCTGCTCCCTCCCCGCCGCAGTGCCCTCCCCTCTCTTCTAATTATTGCTGGTTAATTATTAATTCGCATGTAGATGTTGTCCTAAATTCCCCGAACTGAGCGCAGGATCGTTCACGCTGTAATAGGCTTTAGCTTGGAGCCTGTGGCCGAGAAGAATGAGAGCTCTATAGCGGAGCGGTGCCGGCATCGCGTGCCGCAGCCCGCCCGGAGCGCAGGGGGGACTGCGGGGGGGAGGGGGAGTCGGGGGAGGGGGGAGCTGATGGCAAAGCCAGGCCGGGGAGGGCGGGCCGAGCGGCTGCGGGCTGTCCCGGGCTGCAGAGTCCCACGGCCGAACCCCCCCCCCCCCCCCCCCTCCATCTCACTGTTCGGGACTTTTGCAAAGGCCGAGCACGTACTTAAGGGAAGGAAAAATCCTGCACTGAATGAAACGGCTCGAACGTTGCCCATCTGATGTCTTCCCAAAGCGCTGCTGCACCCCGCAACGAGGAGCTGCGTTCGGAGGCCAAGTGCTAATGCGAATGGCTTCATAGGGGATGAAGACCTCGATTTGGGCTTTAGATGCTCCGTTGCGGGCTATCCTACCCAGCTCGAAGGGCAGCGGCTCCCACAGAGCCCGGCCCGGGGCACCCTCACCACCCGCCCACAGCGGAGCGGTGCCAGGACAGCGAGCCCGGTGTACCGGGAGCTACCGCGGGCCCTTGGAAACGGAGAGCTCACGTCTGATGCTAGCAACAAACTTTTGATGTCCCCTTAAGTAAGCAACACATTCATCAGTAAGCGCTTTAGAAACCTCCGGCCTCCGTTAGCGGAGCGGCGGATCCGTAACGCTACCTGATGGAGCAGAAGGGAAGGGCGCTCTCATTAATTAAGCGCGCCCGCCTGGAGGAGGTTCCGTCGTTCCTGACATTGCTTACGAGCCTGCCCAATTATTCCTGACGGAGCCGCCGAGCCCGGGCGGAGGTGGCAATGCGGTACCGACGGGCTCGGCGCTGTCAAGGAGCGGCTCTCGGCCCCGCACCTGCGGCACGTCGCTGCCCAGAGCGCCCGGACCGGCAGGGACACGCAGGAACCGCGCAGGGAGGACGGGGTTCGGGGATGCCCGAGCATCGCCTGTGCTGCACGGCGCGGGGGGAAGTGCGGAGCCAACGCAAAACTGTTCTCTGCTGTGGGGCAGGCAGCGATCCCCACAAAATAGCTGGACGGGAATAAAGGAACATTTCGTTGGGAGAAAAAAATAACAAACAAACAAAAAACCAAACAAACGAAAAAAAAACGCTAGCAGCAAATCAACCCAAACCCTGAACGTGCCACCACAGTGGAAATATTTCACGCAATGACTAAACTCGTCTCTAGAAGAGATGTTGCCCTCACCGCAGGCGACCGCCGGGCAGGCGCAGGGCTGCGCGCAGCCGGACGGCCGTGCGCCGGCCGAGAGCTCCTACCGAGGGCTCCCAGCCCTCTCCCCGGCGCCGGCTGCCCGCGCTCCCCGCTCCCTCCTTCCTCCCGGGCCGCTCCGCTCCACGAAGTGGCTGCGCGGCCCGGCCCGGCCCGGCTGGGCTCGGTCGCAGGGCAGAGAGGCACTGCGAGGGAGGGGGCCCGGAACGGCTCCCGGCCCCCGGATCGAATCACCTCCTTTATTTTTTCCTGATGGCTCATTGTGCTAATTGACTTGTTTTCTCCAAGGAAAGCCCATTTCTCCCTCCTCCTTCCCCCTCTACAGTTTTTTTTTTTTTCTCTTTCTTTTCTTTCTTTCTCTTTTTCTTTTTCTTCTTCTTCTTTTTTTTTTTTTTTTTTTTTTTTTTTTTTTTTTTTTTTTTCTTCCCCTTTTTCGTCTTTAACCGGCACTGCTCTGCAGGACTCCACGGCTGGTGGGGGATTTCTGCCCGTTTTAAGGGAGATTCCCTCACCCCTTTGAGCTTCGTCGATTTTATAGCTATTACTCTTATTAAAACACACACGCACATACAACGCATTGATTTCCATCCAAAAGGGCTAATTACATTACTTACAGTAAATAGCAGCCCTGCTGTCCGGGGTCTAGTGTGCCAACAGAGAAAAAAAATCCCGGCTTATTTCACTTGATTGACTTCATCTTTGTGTGAAATTGTGTTTTATGAGCTGTATTCTGGCACTCGGAGGAATGTAGCAACATTCAATCTGCAAATAACATTAATTTTAGCTACTTAGGGAGAAAGAGAAGGGAGGAAACCGGCCTCCTGGATCTTGGGTTACAGGGAAGAGGTGACTCGAGGAGCCCCCGAGGATGGCTCTGGGATGCTTTGCAGAGGAAGTGGGGGCTGGGGCACTCCTTGCAGCGGCCGCGCTGCGGCTCGGTGTAGAGCGTCCCCCAGGGAGAGGGGAGCGCGGAGCTGCCGCCAGGAAGATCCTTCGGTAGGGATCGAGGTGTCAGGAAACAGCCGGCAGCTGTTCCATGGAAAGGCGAGGAAGAGCAGTGTGAAAAGTAAGTAGGAAAAAGGGGAGTGGAGGGGAGGGAGAGCAGGAGAGAGATTAGCCAGGAAGGAATGCGCCGCCCGGACCCCTGCGCGCGATGACCGCTGGCAGCCGGAGTGGCGAGGGACGGGGGGAGGCGAGGTCCCGTTTCGGCTGAGGGCGGGGGGCCTCTCGGCGGCGGCGGGGCGGGCTGCGCCCGAGGACCGTTCGGGACCCGAGCGGAGCCCCCGGCTGCCGCCGTTCTCGGAGCCCCGATCCCGGGCACGGAGTCCCCGCTGTACAGAGTGGCCCCGGGGAGCCCGGCCCCGCCGCCGCCTCGCGGGACTCGACGTTTGGGGGAGGTAATAAAGCCCACCCCACCCACAGGCCCGGCTGCGATGTTTGTCGCTGCTTGCCCATCACTAGGGGTTGAGAGGAGTATGACAGGTCTTTGTTGTCTGAATAAAAATCAGTGGCGGCTCAAGGGAGAGAACTCCTCCTACTAAATTATCAAAAATGGGCTGGCTTTAGTCTCTTAACAAATTGGACAGAGCTCCGGAAGGCAGCAGTCCCAAATCCAACCTACAGGCACTGGGAACTTTAAAGCAACCAGGGACTGCTTGAAAATAGCACTTCTTTTTGCTTTCTTTGTAATCAAAACTATATCCTCTCCCGACCGGTTCTGCCGCCCCAGGTCCGAGTCTCTCCGGTCAGGAGCCCCGGCTCTCCAGAACAGTAACAGATCCTTTAGCTCGTTTTTCTTCTTTGATTTTTCAAACTAATTATTATTACGTTTTCTTCCCCTTGTTTGTTTTCCGCACACCTTCAGGAAGCCCTCGGTGCTTGAGCAAAGAGAAGCTCCTATTGCAACCTCCTTCCCTGTGCCGTGCGCCTCGGTGTAAACATTTTGGATGATCTAAAGACTCTGGGGTCTGTATATGGAAATAGTGGGGTGCAGAGCAGAAGAAAATACTTGTCCTTTCCGTCCCCCAGCCATGCTTTTCCACGGGATCTCCGGAGGCCACATCCAAGGAATCATGGAGGAGATGGAGAGGCGATCCAAGACCGAGTCCCGCCTGGCTAAAGGGGGACAGATGAACGGCCGAGAAACGGTAAGAAAGCAGCCGGCCCTCCCGAAGGGGGGATCCCTGCGAGCGTGGGCCCGCACGGGGCAGTTCGGCCTCGGGGAAGGGAGCTTGCCTGCCCCCGTCCTGCCCTGCCCCTGTCCCGCTTGTACGGCCCCGACACTGTTGCTGTAGCGCAGGGCGCTGCGTGTGCCGGGCTCCGTTAGTCGTTTGTTTCACAACTGCTGCCGCGAGTGCTTTCTGGAGTAAGGGGCAATGCGTGAAATCGCAGCAGGGACGTTTGTAAAGCCGCTGCAGCAGCAGCCCGGTCCGGCCGCCGTGCCCGTGGGAGAGGGGCTGCAGGCAGGCTGCGAGGCTGCTCGCACTCCGTGCCCCCCGGCACCTTCGGACGGACCCGCAACCCACGGCCGCTCGTTGCTCGTAACCATTTTTGGTCTCGAGTGCGGGACCGGTACGGAGGTGCTGCTCTTTCCGAACGCAGCGCCGGCCGGTTATTCCGTTTAGTAGCATCTCCCCTTTCTAGTGCCGGGTCCGAGGTTTTCATTAATGTCACGGCAGATGGAGAACGGGATCCCTTTCTTCCCAACTTTGTGGGGCTTCCGCCCTCCGCGCACGAGGAACAGCGCACAGAGTAGCGGCCTGCAGCCCGCCTTGCCGCTTCAGCCGCGGGGTCTTCTCCTCTCTATTAAATAGCTCCCGCTTTGTTCAGCGAGAATTTGCAATGTAAATTCCACTCGCTTTTTCAATTGCTGTAAAAGGGGGCGAGGAAAACGACTTCAGATTTAAAAAATGAACGCGGAGTCGCAACTTTAAAACGGTTGCGACTTTCGAACAAGAAGTTCGGGGCGTTTTTTTCCCGTCCGTTTCTCAGCAGGCGCCTCTCGGAGCCTCTCGGCCGAGCTTTTGTTGCCGCGGTTCCTCCACCCGCCTTTGTCCCGAGCGGCGCTCCCGGAGCTGCCCGGGAACCCGCACCGCTTCGGGCCGAGAGACGCGCGGTGGGGCTGAGCCCGGGCCGCGTCCCTGCCCGGTGGGGCGCTGAGCGTCCTCCACCACTGCCCCTCGCATCGCCACCTGTCACCTTTCTTTGATTTCTGCTTTAAAGTGTTTGGTTTTGCCTAGCACGGGGTTAGGCTGTTCTAAGCATGGAGAAAATTCACCAGAAAATTGATTCAAGCATGCACCCTCTGCCATAAACTTCTAGTGTGGCAAAACGGTGTTTCTCTACTTGAAAACGCCATTCTTCGGGAGCATTCTAATATCAGAATGTGAAAGCGATGGGGAAACTACTGACTTAAACTTCAGAAACCCTAAGAATCTGCTTTTCTCCCCTCGCTGCGGCCTAATCAGCAGCTTTCACATACTGCAAAGACACGAGCTGGTTAGGAGTGGTGTGACGAGACAAACGCGAAAGCTGAACCCCGGTGAGCTGAACTTGTTGGCCCGGGCCCGAGAGGGTCCCTTTGTGCAGCCCCAAGGCCGCCCCGCTCCGTGTCTGATCCCTGCGCTGTTGTTTTGCAGAACATGCCCCCCATGAGCCCCGAGAAGCCTGCTTTGTGCGCCGGGTGTGGAGGGAAGATCTCAGACAGATATTACCTGCTGGCTGTTGACAAACAATGGCACCTCAGGTGTCTTAAGTGCTGTGAATGTAAACTGGCTTTGGAGTCAGAACTCACCTGCTTTGCCAAGGACGGCAGTATTTACTGCAAGGAGGATTACTACAGGTACAGCAATCAGTTCTCACGGGTTCAAAATAACGTCCCCTCCCCAGGCATTACGAACCGAACCGCTCTTTTCTTCCCCACGGGAAGCTCGCGAAGTAGCTTTTTGCGGCCAGCTACCCCCTCACGCGTCCCCTCACAAAAGTCTCGCACGTTTACCCACCGGGCGGGCGGCCGGGGGAGCCGAGCACGTGGCGGCACGGGAAGGGACGAAAGAGCCGAGCCTCGGGCTCCCGCCGCTCCGGGTAAGCGCAGGAACGCAGCCTGCGGCTCGGCGGAAACTTTCCCTCCGACCGCGGCGCTCCGCATCCCCGGCGCGGAGCGGCCGAAGGGCGGCGGACAGCGGCGAGGCCCGCACCGTGCGGAGCCGTGCCCCTAGCCCAACCCCGAGGAGACGGCGGCTGGGGCTGAGCGGGGGCCGTTCGCTCGAACGTTTCGGCTCCCCCAGGGAGCCTCCACTCCTCCGCGGCCTTTCTGGTCTCTAAACGACCGAAAGGATGGGGCCGCTTCGTTTTCTCCCCTCCCGCGTTTCTCTCCGCGCTCTGGCGGCGGGGAGCTTTTGCTCGCCGCAAGATCTAAGCGAACAGGTCAACCGGGCGGAAAACTCGAGGCGTTTGCCCGACGGCAGCGGTGCCGGGTGTCTGCGGGGACTGCGGGAGCCGTCCCGGGGCGGGGAGGGACGTGCGCGGCCCCGGGCTCCTTGCCGACCTCCCGCGGCAGGAGCGAGGCGGACAGCGCCGTGGCGAGGTCTTCCTTGACCTTTCTAGTTGATGCCCACCGTTCGTTTCCCTCAGAAGGTTCTCCGTGCAGAGATGTGCCCGCTGCCACCTTGGGATCTCAGCCTCTGAAATGGTCATGAGAGCCAGAGAGTCGGTTTATCACTTGAGCTGCTTCACCTGCACCACCTGTAACAAGACTCTGACCACGGGCGATCACTTTGGCATGAAGGACAACCTGGTTTACTGCAGGGCCCACTTCGAGTCCCTTTTGCAAGGAGAATACCCCCCTCAGCTGAGCTACACCGAGTTGGCAGCCAAGAGTGGAGGGCTGGCCCTGCCCTACTTCAACGGCACGGGCACCGTGCAGAAGGGGAGGCCCAGGAAACGAAAGAGCCCTGCCCTGGGAGTGGACATCGTCAACTACAACTCAGGTGGGCAGCTCACCCGGCTTCCCCCCCCTACCCCCCACCCCGTCCTCGGCTCGGAACACTCTCGGGCTTCCCCTGGGCCGGGTGGTGTGTGGGGAGCTCAGCCGGACCCCAGCTCGCGTAACTATTGGCAAATCAAACCAACGGCTCTCTGAGGGTTGGAGTTTTGCAGGAAAGCTAACAGCAGCCCTCCTCAAAGGCTGTCTGTGCCCATTAATGTCAAACACTCAAACTTAGCCGCTTACCAGGGTAAAGACAAAAACAACAGAAAAACCAGAGAAACACCACACCTTTCTCTATAGAAACCTTGGAGATACCGTTGCCATTATTTGTGTTTCATTAATGAAAACACTTCATCATTTAGATTTCAAAGTATAAGAGTCCAAAAGGATCAGAAGCAAAAAAAAAAAAAGTAGAGCAAAAGAAGGCTAGAACGTGGCCAGCACGATGTGCAGGCAGTCAGAGCAGGTCTCCGATTCATAGCACTGAACTCTCCAGGCGAAACAATCCCGGTTTACTGGCACATAAACAATCAAACTGCACAAGAGGCCAACGAATAAATGTTGTTCCCCATAACGAAGCCTTAACAAATGTAATTAACAGGAACGGTTTCTGCTCTCTTAACGGTAGGAAAGAAACGAGTGTCGGACTCTATTAAATTTCCTCTCTTTCCGCCACTTCAGTACCCACGCCGTGCCCGAGCACCCCGTGCTAGGGGCTGGAGGGAAGGGAGATTTACGCGCTATCAGGCGCTTTAAGAGTTTCGTTAGACGGAAGCCGAAAGTAGAGAGGACAAACCCGAACAGAAAGCCCCCGCCTCCCCAAAAGCTTGGGGAGGAAGAGCAGCCTCCGGAAGGGGCAGCGGGCAGGGAGCGGGCAGCGGCTGCCCCAGGCGATGCGGCCAGGGAAGCTCCGCGCCGGTTTCAGCCCCCTCCCTCCGCCCCAGTTCGGGCCGCTGCTCAGAGATCCGTGAGCAGCCCACGGCTCCCCCCGCACAGACTGCAGCCCTCCCCGGCACGTCCTCTGGGGCTGCTGTGAGACGGGCCGCGGCTGGGAACGGGGTGGCTGTGCGAGGCTATTTCATCTCCTCTGATGCGTAGACCTTGGAGCTGGGGTAATCACTGCGCTAATTGTTCCTTGTTAATTGAAGATGACATTGGAATCCCTGGCTGCGGAGCGGTTTCCAATCAGTCCTGAAAGCTGCTAAAGAAAAGCGAACCTGTGGCACAGCCCCGGTTCATTCAGTGCCGGCCCCTGGTGGGGGGGGGGGGGGTCCCCATCTGCCCGCTCTCTCGAATTCTCACTTGGCCACCCGAATTCCCCAGGTCCCCAAGCAGAATTATTTCTACGGATAAGTTATCATTAGAATTAGCATCAGAAATGTTGTGGGTATGATAAGACACTCCTGACGTACTCAACAGAGACGTTACTTGTGAACGCGGTCACAGTTTTTGGGTGTGAGTCCTGAAAGTCTTCTTTGTTACAACCACAAGGGTTGAAAGATTCACTGACTGCAAAGTGAGATTAAAACCCACTGCCCACTATGAAAATATAGCCCATTTCATTGAGGTCTCACCTAATTTTGAACAAACAAACAAACAAAGAAGACCACTCTAATTTGATGTCTTACGGTTCATGTAGATGGCTGAGGAATTTGATCTGGTTGGGCTGTATTTTTTGCTTTAAGCATTATCTAGCAGTGTCCAGTGCTTACACACAGTCTTGAGAAAATACAGCTTGCAGCCAAAGCATGCATCTGGTGCAAACGAGTCCAGCCCATTGACCTGCTGTGCTGCAGATCCAAGAGGAGGAAAACAAGCCTCTGACAGTTATGAAATGAGTTGCAGTGGATGGAACTATTTCTTGAAAGAGGAGAAAGATAAAGTTTCTCAATAATTGGCAGCCACTTCCTACACGCGTTTCCCATCCTTTGCCCTGCACTCTGGCATCCTCCCTTCCACATCCCATTTCCCAGGGATAGCAGCCTGCTGCACGCCCGCACAGCCCCGCAAGCCTCACACCCTGCAGCCCCCAGCACATGTCTGTCCTGGACTGTGTGCTCCACGCCAGCAGACTCTGCTCATGCCGAGTGTGCTCCTACAGCTGCCTGCTTCCTGGGAACAGGGCACTTCCCTCCCCAGGCAAAGCGAGGCCTGACGAAGCTGGCTGCGTTGGGATGGCAGGCTGTTACAGAAACAAATCAGACTTCTAAAGCCAACCGGTGCAGCTGACCCTGATTAGGCCAACAGCCCCACAGAGCTGTGCGCAAAAATCCATGTATTCAAAAACAGCCCCCATGATCAGACTCAGACCTGTGCATGAGTTTTGTTGTGGAGGAGCCAAGCATGGGGCCAGGGTGGGAAATGGGCTTCTACTGCCGCACCTACAACAGCTTTTCTATTTTGCATGTTGTTTAGTAGTTTGATTTCTGCTTCTCAGCTGTAAAGTGGAAACAACAATAAATAACTCAAAATGTTGTGAGCTAAAGCCATTCGCGCTGTGAACTGTCTGCAATTAATGTGAAAAAATGGAAGAAACTATTCAAAACTACTTAAAACATTCAAAGCTTTCTCTATATTACCTCTTATATCATAGAATTGATATATATTTTGAGGCAACTGTGTTGACTTACAGCTCACAGGATATAGAAATGAGAGGGTGAAGAAGATTTACCTAGGAAAATATTTTACACAGCTGTTGCTCCAAGAGCTGCTTACTTTACTTCATAATAAATATGTGTGTGTGAAAAACTAAGAAGAGTTCACTTGAAAAATTCTTGGCAGTAGAAAGCAAAGAGTTCTAGCTCTTTCCAAAGCAAAATTAAATTAGCAACTCCCTGATCCCACTGCGATGAAATAAGCAACAATATCTTGCCCAATTTTCTGCTTTCTCCTGGTTCTCTAAGCAATGGTATTAAGTTCTGCAGGATGATGTGGCAAAGCCACACAATGCTGTTTCACCCGTGTAAAAGGGAGATGGATCTGATCACTGCATGAACAGGGGTTGTCTGAGAATGCTCCGAGCTCCGTTCTTACTTTCTCTTGAAAATGAAAGTCCAAACAAAGTAGATCACAGATGAAAAGAGAAAAAATAAAAAAAAAAAAGCAGCAAGCAGGACAGAGGAGTGTGAGGAAGTTTGCTTTGCTGCCATACCCCTGAATGATCCAGGAAAAGGAAGCACACAAACAGCTTACAAATGTCTGATGGAAAACCTGAGGTCTGAATCTGGTGATCTGCTTTATGGCAGCTGGTGAGTTACTGCCCACACAATTTGACTGAAGGCAGTGTGACTGCCTGTGAAAACAAGGAGTAAATGTAAATCCTAATCTATCCTGAAATTGTTTTTAAGGTAAATTTCGACTCCTGGTGCTTTCTGAAGTGTCAGTTTGCTTTGTTTGAAAGTGCAGATAGACTTCTCATGAAGACTAGAAGCAAATCTAACTATAATTAAATATTCACCTGATTTTCTGTCAAAGCGTTGTCTTAACAGTGTCTGTTCATGTTGACTTGTCTTATAATTCAAAAGAGAAAACACCTTCAAGAAGCTTTCTATTTTCTCTCGGTTTCAAGTTGTTTTGCCTGTTTTTAGCTCTGTCAACATCAGTCTCTCTATTGTCTTCTCCGTCTTTCTCTTCTCTCTTTTTTGAGAAATTGGGATCAGCTTGCCCTAGTAAATAATCCACTATCTGAGAGCCAAGAGCTGTTCAAAAACTCAAATGATCAAGTAATGAATCTTGGTCTAGTTTACACACATTCTGACTTCTTTTCAATTCAGTTCAGTCATTAGTACTCCTTGCTATGATTATGTGTTCAATCTTCTCCTGTTTAAGTGAGCTATCATTACAAAGTGGTATCCTGAAAGTAATCCAATTGTTTTTAAGCTAAAGAGAAAAAAACAGGTGTTTTTCTTCTTCTTCTTCTTCTTCTTCTTCTTCTTCTTCTTCTTCTTCTTCTGTTTTTTCCAATATTGTCGTGTCTTTCCCCAGTGCTAAGTGGTGATGTTACAAGTCCATGAACAGCTGCCACTCTAAGGTACAAAATCACATCCAGAGAAGTGTAATCTGGAACAAAATAATCTTTCACAGATGCTTTGGAAATCTGGAATCAGAGAAATTGGGGAAAGTCTTTTAAATTTTGGAGCCACTATTTACTTGGTTGCTTGCAGGAATCTTGTTAATCAGTACCAGCTAAGAGCTGCTGCTGGGTGGGACTGAGATGGAGGGCCTGAATCAAGCCTTGACCAACTACTTTCTAGAGATGCTTTACAGAGGAAAAGTTTCCAAGAAGTTCACTTAAAATCTCAGGCAGAGTCCAAAACCATTTATTTTATCAGCAAAGAAGTCCAGATTTTCTGCTTTCCTGATCAACTGTCATAACAAACTTTCCTGCTGTACATCTTTTTTAAAGGTACTTGTGATTCGGAGGAAGGCTTAGGAACATTCAGAATGCTGGCTTGACCTTTATTCTTCTCTCAAGCTAAGAGTGTTTCAATGAGTGAGATTTCAAAATCTGAATGAGATTTCAAATGACTCTTTGGATGCCCAAAGCAAAACCATCACCACAGGGAAAAGACTTGTTTGAAAATAAATGCCAAAGAAGAGATAACTTTCTATGCCTGCCCTTAGTAGGTAAAGGCCTAGGGGACATAGCATGTTTTAAGTATAAGAAAAGGTCATCTTCTAGTTCTTTTTTGTCTCATCTAATTATCACATCTATACTTAGTCTTGCACCATGTTAGCGCTTCTTTTCTTTCTTGCTCTCTAGCTTGCTTCCTTCCCTCCAAATAGTACCTTAGCGATGATTGTTGCTTTGATTCCTTTATCATCCACGAGGCACAGCCACTAACTCGCTGCTTGGTTTATCATACAACAGGTTGTAATGAGAACGAGGCAGATCACATGGACAGAGACCAGCAGCCTTATCCCCCATCCCAGAAGACAAAGCGCATGCGCACCTCCTTCAAACACCACCAGCTTCGTACCATGAAGTCCTACTTTGCTATCAACCACAACCCAGATGCCAAGGACCTCAAGCAGCTTGCCCAGAAAACAGGCCTGACCAAGAGAGTTTTGCAGGTAAGAAGCCACCATCGCAGGCTTGACAGAATTTTCCCCTACTGCTGCCAGTCGATAGCATTTCCCATATGTGTAACAAGAGCAATATATAAATACTTTTGCTAGTTTGTCCCTAGTGGGTGTGCAGAGGGGTGTGGTATGACATGACGGGAGTGCCAAATGTATACCTGAAGGCAGCCAAATACTGAAATGTGATTTATAAGTAGTTGCATCCTCAAGACGAGGAAATTGTCTCCAGAGTCTATGACCAGGGGGACATCCTGGGATCTGTAGTCTCTATGTGCTGACCTTATTAAGGACAGAGGTAGCAAATCTACTCATTTTACACATACTGGGTGAAGCCCTTGGGCTCTTGAGAGGCAGTTAACGTGGCCCCTCAGTGAGCAGATCCTCAAAATACAGGAGGCAAACTTTGACCAGTATGATCTTCCAGGATCAGCCTGTTCCCTTTTACTACCAAGGGCCTCCATGGCAAAGTTACTTCCCTGTGAAAGAGCTCAGCAAATGACATTAACAAAATCTGTGTAATGGTGTGTGCTAGCTCAGAGAAGTTAAAGTGAGGTATGTGTTGTAAGCTGCATGCAGAGAAGGGCACTAATCTAGGGACAAAGAGAATCTATTAGCAGTGATTTCTTGTCTGTATTCCAAATCACCTAAAACACTTTCAGTGAACCCTGCCAAAGAGAAGGACTAGGTAACCGATATCAACAAGCTGCATGACAGGGACAGTGTAATTTCCCCTCCTTCCTTGTCAGTCTTTTAAAATGATTAAGATAAACTTTAAGCCTTAGCCAAAATCTGCTCGTTCACCCTTTGCCTTCATCTTTGAGTCTCGACCCTAAAACTCCCCAGGCGAAACGAGCACCAGTGGCCATGCAAAAAGTTGCCTCTGTCGGGCGAGTGAGCGAGCAGATTTCCCAGGACTTGGCACTGGGCCCCGGGCCTTGTGCAGGGCCTGCCTGTGAGCCGGTACCACCAGTAGCAAGCCAGGCTGTAGAGTGATGTGGGCAACTTGCCATGCAAATCAAACATCAAAAAGATGGCGTAAAAGCAAGAACAAAGACATACAAACAATCAAACAAACAAACAAGCATCGGTAAAGAAATCCATTGGGATTGGTTTGCAGGTTTGGTTTCAAAACGCAAGAGCCAAATTCAGAAGGAACCTTTTGCGGCAGGAGAATGGGGGTGTCGATAAAGCGGACGGCACCTCACTTCCGGCACCGCCCTCCGCAGACAGCGGCGCTCTCACTCCACCCGGCACTGCGACCACTTTAACAGACCTGACCAATCCCACTATCACTGTAGTGACATCAGTGACCTCTAACTTGGACAGCCACGAACCCGGGAGCCCCTCACAAACTACCTTAACGAACCTTTTCTAACATTGCCGTTTTTTTTTTTTTTTTTTTTTACTCTTACTCTTCTTCTTTATTATTATTATTATTATTATTATTATTATTTTGATTATTTTCAAGCCTTTTTTTTTTTTTTAAACAAAATAACAAACCCACAAAATATTTGGGAAAATAAACAGCTTGATGTGTAGCATCTGCAGCCACTTGGCAAATGAGTTTGAAGTAATATGTTGCTATAATAAACGAACATTTATTGTTGATAAATTGTACTCAAATTTTTTTAATTCATCAGACAAACGAAGAGAAGTTCTGAGTCATTCTAATAAGTGCCTCTTAAAATTGTATGTTACTTATTTCCACAATCTTGAAAAAAACATGAATACCACTACGACTACAAAGCCCAAAAGTTTCTTTTCTCTCCCTGATAATCAGCTAAAAGTCAGTATAATCATAGACAAAAGAATGCTGCTTTCACGATTGTATGTTCACTTCCAGAACCTGAGATTTCCTTTTATTTTTATAACACATCTAAAAGTTTTGTACGATTTATTTTTTAAATGTAGACAAATAAATACAACATGGATTAAATCGATGACGTAGCCAGACTGCAAGTCCCAGTGCTTCTTTGTAACGCGTTAGGGCCATGGCCGACCCCCCGGGCACGCTGGGAGCCCCACGGGGCCCAGAGCTGCCCTTCAGCCCTGCACCCGGCCCACACCGAGGGCTGCACCTGGTGGGGGCCTGGAGTGGGGCCCATCCAGCACAGCCGAGGATGTGGGTCTCCGAGCTCACCTCTGCGAGTTACGGAGGGCAAGGGTGGGAAATGCCCTTGCGGAATGAGCTCGCTGCTGTAAGGGTATTGTTAGAGCAGAGCAACAGCTCGAGGTGGGAGTCCCTCTGATCTGACATATTGCACAGGGAGGGGTTTTCCTTCTGCTCTGCAGTCAAATGGCACAGGTTAAGAATTAAATTAAAAAAAAAAGGGGACAGTTTGCTGCTCGGCCTCCGTGCCGTACTACTAAAGCAAACAGGGGTCGTCCAGCTACTTTAGCGAGCACTGAAATGATTGCCAACGATGCACAAGCATGTGTACTGTTAAAGGAGCTTTTGATA
Organism: Tetrao urogallus; assembly: GCF_951394365.1. Classification (NCBI taxonomy): domain Eukaryota; kingdom Metazoa; phylum Chordata; class Aves; order Galliformes; family Phasianidae; genus Tetrao; species Tetrao urogallus. The sequence continues at coordinate 21,201,264 of NC_136818.1, read as the reverse complement.
AATCACAGTTTTTCAGGGAAATGGAAATAAGCAAAATATAATTTATTAAGATGTTTAAGGAACATGATTTTAGTATGATTTATTCATTACTATTTTGAATTTACTGTAGCTGTTTTCTGGGATTGTATCAGACTCTTTATTTAACACACAAACTTAAAATCTTTAGTTCCTTGCTATCTTTAACATACGCTTTACCTTTTTTTAACTTTGTATAAAAGGAAAAAAATGTTAGGAAAAATTCTTACGAAATTGGGAATTGGCAGCGGATAATTTTGAAGCAGATAAACTCAGAAGCCTTGTGGATGCTGATCTCAATACATTTCTTAGTTTACAATAGCAAACTTTCTTTTTTTTAATTTTATTTAAGCTAAAAGTCTGAATGGTCTGGGCAGTGGTGAATGTTCATTTGTATCCTTTTATTGTAGTTGAACACCAATTAGATTGTGGAGAGTCTCAGAAACAAAACCGAACAAAAACCAGTCAAGATCTATGTCTTGCTTTTAGTGGATTGTTAAGAATAACTTTGCACATATACCCCACTTTTTAGACACCATCAAATCTCTTTTTTGGTGGTCAAAGTGGCTATTTAATATATTTTAAAGGTGTCCTTTTTGGCTGTATAAATGTGTGGTTACATATTGACAGTTCACTGCCCACATTAAAGTGCATTATTGTAATTTTTGCTCAGGGTTTTTAGAAAATTAGCACAGAAAAGTAGCTTATTTTTAAAAAAAAAAAAGATGATGGAAGAGATGTTAACACTGTAATAGAAGAAAGGTGTGTTTGCCATTATATATTTAGCAAGTATGGTTATCATCTTCTACGGATATTAAATCTTGACTTTTCCTATTTCTATTATCTTATGGGCATTTACCACTAACCAGACCAAACAACCTTGGTAAGGCTGAGATCTTTATTAATACACTTTTACAGGTAAAAATATTGATACTTATAAATTTTGTTCTTTGACAGAACAATATATGGTACTAGAGATCTACTTTATTAAGTAGACTAATTAAAACTCAGTTCTACTATGTGCCTTATGATATACCTTGGGAGTAAGTTTGTGAAAAATCAGGATATATGTGTTGTTTGTTAAATTAACTGTTTTAAGCCCTTTTGACACCTCACTAGTTTTGTACTGTTTTACCTCTTATTTCTGAAACTCTTTTTATGGTGTATCCTGTTAGAGGGGACAAACATGTCATAGAAAGCAGTTGTGCACTCTTTCAGATATAGTTGATAAATCCAATAATCTTATATATTGAGCTTCGTGTTTATAGTACAGTAAGTGGTCTAGCAAAATTGTCCATGTTTCTTTGTTTATTGATAAATGCATTGTATAGAAACTATTTCCCCTAAATATTTATGGACCAAACAATTGTGATATATCCTATTAAATTTGTGTGAATAAACCATTTTGAATCTAAGGAGTTATTATTTCCCATCAGTTTTTATTATTATTATTTTTTAATTTAAAGCCTACATGTTCCGGAGTGTCTCTTTGCTTTTACGGTACCTGCGAACAATTGGTATTAAACATGCAAACACGGCCTTTTAAGTATTCTAAAGTAGGGTCCCTTCTTAGGTTTTTGATTTCTTCCTATTCAATGTATGTGCTACTGCTGGTGCGATTTAGATGTTAGCCTCTTAACCCCCTTTTTTGAACATGCCAAGTAATGCCCCACTGATTTGATATGGAAACCCCAGCATAGGCTTCTAAAAAAGTCAGAAAGCTAGCAGCTAAAGTAATTGCATGACGAATATAACCTAAATAATATGATGAAATGAAGCAAGATTTAATGCTAGGTGTATTGAACACAAACTAGAATTGCAGACCCCGAAAAGCCAGGTTGCTCTGTAGTTTAATAAATTGTCACTATGATTTCTTTCAGGGAGAACAAATCATGGGGCATTACAGCCAAACATCCCGACGTTTGAAAATTCCCTAAAGTATTAAAAGAAGGGGAAAAGTTTGATCGGAAATCCACTGCAGTGAAGACAAAGACAATATTAGGTTATGATAATCATACATTTAAAAATCTATCGAGCCAAAAAATAAAAATAAAAGACTTGATGTCATTTCCTGAATGTTAACAAAACATATGTTATTTTATGGTGTCTAATTAACAGAACTGGAGGCTTCAACAAATTGTGTGGTATTAAAAACAAATTTAGAGAAACTATGTATAAAACCAGAGCAACCTGGCAGCATCTACCCAGCCCATATTCGAAGAAAACTTTTCTTTAAAAGTATCACATTTGTCAAGCACAAGTACTTGTAAAATAAAATCTGAGTGCATTCATTCCACTTGCTTGCTAGTGTGTACCAGTCATACCTGTTGAATGGATTTTTGTAAATTCAAAGAGAACTTTTCACTCATTCCAGATCATAGGAATCAAAACCCAGTAACTTTAGTACTATTGTTTCTGAATCCTTTTTTTTTTTTTTTAATGAGACAAATCTGCATGCACTTTTCCATCTGTCACATATAGTGTACATTTCTGTATGATGAATTTCTCTTTGATGTTTCTTGTATAATAGCTTTCATTAATAAACATTTTATTTGATGCAAACATAGTTAACTTTATGTAAACACTTAGCTAATTGTTCCAGCTAATTTAAACCTTTCTTTTGAAAAAAAGCAGTAGAGCGCAGTTCCAACACGTTATATATATAAAATCAAAACGAATGAGGTAGCAATACTGTTACACAGCGAAAAGTATTTCTTTTGGTGTTTACCTTTTATTTTTTTAACCTGCTATATAAAACTGACACTTTTTTTTTTTTTTTTTAAATCCCATCGGCATCAGCAGTAAAACAACCCCGAATTCTTCTTCCATATCCGAAAACATAGGCAGTATGTAAAACTTTCAATGACTTTTAGAATACATGGATATAATTTGTGGATCCCTGAGCTGTTTACAAGGTCACTATGCAATGAGCAAGTACATTACAAATAGTTGCTCCTGAGATTCCCAGTCTAAAAGGCAGATGATTTTTACGAGGCGACAAGCAAGTGTGACAATAACCAATTATTAGTAATGAGGTTTTGTAAGCGTTAAGCAACTATTTGCAGAAAGATTTTTTAAAAATATATTCCTATTTAGCTGTATAGCCAAAGCATATGTTAAACAAATTAACATATAAAAACTTGCCAGAAAATCTTTCATTAAGATGACATTTTTATTATATACTAATGAACCCTATGTAAACAATGTAACTTTTATGAATGATGGACATTAAATATTTCACTTACGTGTATCCTCAGCATTTTGCATGTTTTCTTAAGCTCTTCCAGTTTCTGAATTCTAAAGAGAAAACCATACAATTATTAACAACATAAGACAAAGTTGCATACAGATTACTGCAGCGATCTCTGGAAACTGGTAACCTAGAGTGTTCTAACGGCAATAAAAAGGTATCATTTATTGGTGGCAATTATGGGAAGTATTGTTTAAACAACAGTTTTATAGTCTGTTGTAAAGTTCTGTTTAAAAAGGTTAGCATGGAGGACTTAATTCAAATCAGCTTGATCAGAAATTTAAGTATACTGTGAGATTCTTAAACCGAGCCTTATGCGCATTTATTGCTGCAGAAAAGGAGGCCATGCAGAAAAGTGATCATTCCTATCTCAGCCATAATGTGGTTTCCCTGTGTTGTCCACAAGAAAATATTACGAACATTAATTATTAAACCCAGTAAAGATCTAGGGTGGTGTTTAGGGCACTGAGAAAACTTACTCTTGTTAATTTTTCTTTTGTAAATCACTGCATTCTTTAGTCAGTTGGAATCCTTCTGTACCATTTTAATGCTTACAAACATATTTCCAGTCTGAATTATTGTCCATGTGCTGCTTTTCTCATTTGATTTAAATTAGAAAAATAAATGAGTTAAACGCTCCCAACGAAAAACAAGCTCCACTGAAGTAAATGGCAAAATTAAATTAACTGATTAAAGTGCAACCAGGGGAATTTTGTGTCTCCTTGATGATTAACGATATCAAGGTTTCATTTCTTAACAGTGCTATTGTTTGTCTGGGGATAGTCCTGCATTTAGTGCTCTGATTCGTATGAGTAGCTGCATTTGCCATTCCAAGGTTTTTTGCAAGATAACGATATCTGTCCCTTGCATTTAGAGAGTAAACATGTTGAAGGGGCAGCATTATACCGGAAAGAAAAGTAAGGAATAATTTCAGACAAGATTTAAGAGCATACAAGACAAACCTGAGTTTTCACTTGTCAGAAGTGAAATGTGCTAGGGTTCTTCCTAGTGGATGCATGCCCACAGCTAGATGCAGCATTTCATTTCACTTCTGGTCTCAAAAAAGAAGTCAAATTGTGCACTCCTAGAACATCTGACTCAGAATCATTCACTAGAGGAATGGTTTGCAGGGCTGGGTCAAATGACAGAAGGCTGACACCAGAGCTCACTGGAATCGGTGAATTTTCTCTCCCTGATCCTGTGGGCTTTGAGCCAGGAGCTGAATGAACATAGAGACTAAATTATTCTCTTGCCTCTTAAGAAAGCATAACCTTCAGAATGAGATAGAATATATAGGACAGTGATGCCGCTCTGCTCTTTAGATTTCATTCTTGAGAGCTGCTAATGCAAGCACCTGGCACATGCATTCAATTGACTTCAAAATATTTCTTCTTCCTTCACCCAAATACAGGACACAAATTATACTACTGGAAATTCCAGAAGCTATTATAGTGTTGGAGACTTTATTCAGTTATTCTGCAGTGCTGAACAATTCTCCTGCACTTCTCAATTGACACAGACTTATCTTGACACATACCTATATACATATCCTTGTCTTGCCTTCAGATAACTAGTACTTTCATATCTATTTAAGTCACTCAAACCTATAGGAAGTAACTCTCCAGGCTTACACGTTCTAGCTAAAGCAGTTGTCACAATTTTTATTTTGTTGTTCCTCCAAACTAAAACATTTTATCCGAAGCAATTTTAGGTTATGAAATTGCACTTTTTTTGTATGCTTTTTTTTTTTTTCCATAGCTTTGGTTCAAAAAACTGTAGTGCTTGAAACATCTACATGCATGGATTATTTTGCTATACAGCTTTTCCTGTATTACCCAAAAAAGCAAAGTCACTGGAATCATTGAATTTGTGGCCTGCATGTTTCTCTATAAATGTTTTACTCTTCAAATAGTTTTAATCATAAAAAATGATATTAAATGCATTCTATTTTTTCTAGTGTGATAAATATTAGAAATGATACCTTCTTGGCTGCACTCAGCTTTGGAACAAGTGTGTTTCTGCTTTTGGAAATGGAATTGTGAGCAAGCGTCCTTTGAAATTTCTGATACTTGCTGCTGCTAGGAACACAGGGGCTAGACTGAAGTCCTAATCTAGCTTAACAAAAATCAGTGCTATTTTCTGTTCTGCCCTCTCTTCCAACTGGACTTTAACTGACGCTAAGAAAAATGCCAGTACTTATTTTAGTGCTAGAAAATAAAAGTGAGATGTTTTCCTTTGTACTTCAGTTATGCACTTCAGTACAGATTTCTGAGTCTGAACAGATGCACGGTGTCTTGAGTATATGAGACTGCTGCATACAGCAGATAAATAACACAGGAATGAACAGCCTAAGAAATGGTTATTGGACTAGAAATGTAAGCAGTCACAGTGGGAAATGTGGTGATTTATCATCTTATGAATCCTTACTTCACCCTTTTCCTTCAGGAATATGTACTCAGCTGAGTATAAATGACCAACTCACTTTCTGTGGCCATATATAACTCAGTGCTATGACTGAGATGCAGTAGAGAACAATCCATAACAAGAAATTCTCAGGAATAATTACCTCAGCAAAATAACGAAATATTATTTATGCGATATCCTAATGACAGTAAATAAAACACAACAGCAGGAAAACTGACAACGTCAGTATCATATCTTAATAGGATGATTTGACCAAACAAATGTATATCCCATCACTCCAACAAAGTATGCAGCCTTAGCAGAAGGGGCAAGATAAGCTTAGATACTAGTCAAAAAGTATTCACTCACAGGTGAATACTTTTCATCTTCAAAGGTACTCTCATAATTACTGGTCATGCAGCTGTTGCAATTGAATAGACTGTATCTCACATCTTCTTTTCTGGTTACCCAGTGCAGTATTATTTGACTTGATGAAAAAAAGTGGGCTTTGGAGAAGGCACTGAAATGGACACTCTGAAGTGCATGAATGCCACTGTGTGCCTGCAAGCATATTTGATAGGAAATACTGCACAATTCACACTCTTAATATCAGTCTTAAAGAATTTACTGCTTTCTTTTTGCTTCTTATTTATTTTTATTTGAAAATTCCTTTCTTTTTGAGTGTGAGGCTACCTGAGCCTTCACTATATTAACTGAAATAATCTTTAACCATATTTAGTAATTTTTTTTCTTAATAATCAAACCCTTGGACAAGTTGTTTTTTTTTTTTCTTTTTTTTTTTTTGAATGGTGCGGAATGTGAATCACATTGGAACAAATTAAGAAGTTACTGCTACTTTTTATTGTGAACTATTACAAAGAGGTTATCATCTGCCCAGGAATGCTTTCTGAGTACAGCAAGGATGTAATTGTTCCAAGTGAGTTAATTTCTTCTGCTATTTGATGTGCCACAGAGCACAAGTGTGACACTAAATAGGTAATAATCAGAAATCAGTGCTTCAAAGCACTAGCCTAAAACTACTGCAATGGTTGTGGATGGACCCAAATTGACAAGCTCTCAAAATCACAACTTACCACTGAAACGGAGGTGATAAAATACAATATGGCTTGGAGTGCTTATATCATTACAAATGACACCCAAGTACTGAGATCCTGCTGTCTCATAGCATAAGTACAAATGTAAAAATCTTAAAAATTGGGTTCTGCAACTTATTTCAAACTGTTTTAAATTCAGTGTGATTTCAAGAACTGACTTATAAAATCTGGTGAAATCAAGAGCATTATGATTAATTTCCTTGGATTTCATCATTCAATGTGCTTTTTAGCCTCTAGCAAAACTGAAAAACGAAACAGAAAAAAGCAGCTGTGCAGAACTCAGATTCAGTTCAGAACAGTTCTGAAAATGCCCAAAGGTTTTGTTTGTATGTAACGTTTTATTTTTTTGTGATTATTTGAACAACAAAAGGCACCAGAGGAAACTAGGCTCCCCAGTTCCACCAGTTCGGACAGGCCTTTCCCTTCACACTCCGAAGAATTTTGCTGTTAAATATTTTGTTACAGAATTTTTTTACCTCAAGTCGGTTGAATCCTCTAATCTTTATATGTATATTTTTCAGTGTACTTGAGTATTTGTGCATCTGTACCATTTTTACACAAGTAATCCTGTCTGCGCAGGATCCCACAGGCAGTACCTCAGCACCACAGGTCTGCGACAGCTGTTGCCACCAGCACACCCTAAGTGGACTTTACCTTTTCCCAGCTGCTTTCCTCACACAGCCTTTGTTCAGAAACTGTCTCTTCCATAGGATTAAAAAAGAAGCAGCTCCACAGTGGTAGAAAGTAGAAAATGAAGCACTCTTGAGTTGTGTTTCCTGCTCTTATTCTGCGTCTTCACACAAACCAATGCCCGCTGCCTGCATCTCCCTTTCCCTACTATTTCCACGTCAATCAGAGTTTTTGGGAGGCACGACTATGTATTAAGCCAAATTTCACACACCAGCAAAGGCCAAAATCACCACCCGCAGCCCGGGTGCCGTTGCAGCGCCTGCCTCCTCACTGCTCGCTGTGGGCTGCGCTGTGCCTCAGCCTGCCTGTGGCTCTGCCTCCAGCACGACTGCTGCCTGGCGACGACGGGGAGAGGCAGACTTTAGGTAAGAGAAGGAAGGCTTAAATGGTTGGGTCAGTTCTTTTTCCTTCATGGCTCCTTTCTGCAGCTTGAGTCCCCTCACTTTCCCTCTCAGGGCAACGCTAATGAAGCTGACGAAAGCTGCTTCAGGAGGAAATGCTAGAAAAGATTCCTGCCCCCTGAGGTCCCTTGGTGTGCTGCTGGCTGCCCCTGGCTCTTCTCCGGGTGGCACTGGGCCAGTCACTGCCGAGGCCAGCTGGTGTCACTTGGGGTCATTCTCCTGAAATTGCTCTGATGAACCGATTCTTCTTCATGTAAAACACAAAACAAAACAAACAACTTCAAAGGTACGAAGTATTTTGAGTTTTATACTGTGAGGAAAAAATTATCCAGTTGAGAATAAAAAAGCAGCTACATGCTAGTAGAAGAAAAAGGCTTTTTTTCCCCAAGCCTTTGTCAGTCACTTTCTGCTTAAAGCTTCATAGTTGCCCAGGAGATAAGGAAATACAAGTGAGATGCTAAATGAGGAATGCTGGAACACACAGAGGTGTCATTCAGCGAACATTAAACAGTTTCTGGGATTATGCCCACTGAGTAGAAATGTTGCGAAGTGAACAATGGCAATTTAGAATGACTTGCAATAAGTAACACGCATTTTCTTCTCCCAAGTGTTATCTGATCCCACTTTGGCTGGGAGAAAAGCTCTTCCAGCGGACTGAGGGAAAACCCTCATGTGGTGCTGACACACTGCAGTGCTCACACACGAGGCGTATTCTCCAAGGCCACGTTGCTTTCCAGGTGTCACTCAGGTACCAAGAAAACCCAAGCCTGAAATACATTAAATATATTTTTTAAAGTTCACATACTACTAATATTAACTGACAAAAGCAAGGAAGTGAAGCTTTCTTTCTGTGCTAAACCTTTGAATGGCTTGCTGTGGAAGCTGGGTAAAGTTGTTGGCCTTGTGCAGCTTCACGAAACACGCTATAATACTAACACACAGCAGAAGCCTCGTATGGAAAAACTAGCTTAACTTCCTTCTTCTTCTTCCAACTTGCATCCACATGCTATGACCCCGATCCTGGAAATATTTATGCATATCTTTAACTTGTTCTGTCTGATACTACTGAAATTTATTTAAAAGGAATTATTTGCAGTACTAAGGATGAACAGAGGTGTAAAACTGTAAAATCAGTTTAATGTATAGTTTTTAGCAACCCTGTTTCTTTCTAAAAGAAAAACTCTCCGTCGTGTTGCTAGAGTACTGGTGCTAAATCTGCATAGCTGCTGAATTTTGCTTTGTTATCAGTTGCTTAAATTTGCTTAGGAATTAGCACTAGCATAGTTGGAAGCTGCTGTATAAATGGTCAAGACTACAAATAGTCAGAAGAGGAGACTATAACCTGAATGTTTTGCACATACATCACTGTCATATATGTGAAATACATTCTGTATGTATGTTCTTATTTTGCTGACTGACATGCACTGATAAGGCCTAATTCTGGTATTCCAGGATACAGCAGGCATTATTTCATCTATGCTTCCAAATTATGTTGCTTAACATTCACCACAACTTTAAAGTAGTTGTATGAGACAGACAGTGATAAAAGAATGAAAAGATTTTGGGATTTATTGCTGATGTATGAATACAAAGCACAGTTTTTATTTATTTATTTATTCATTTATTTTTGTCTGAGCATTATAAACAATGGGCAATAACCAGCCTTGGCAGCTTTTTGAATACTGTACAAAAAGGTTGTGGTTTCAAACTGATGCCAATATTACTGTGTTGTTTTTTTTAATCCTCATTTCCTTGCTCACAAGCAAAAGGAGCTCCATGCTCCTTCCCTTTAGGTAAACACATCCGAGCAACTCAAGGCTTCTGAAGGGAAGCAGCATCCAACAATCTTTTTACAACTATGCTAACAGCATGTAAAGCACAGTTCCACCCTCCTTGTGCAGTTCCACATGGTCACCTCAGTAGAATAATGGTTTGCCCAGAGCATGAATTCCCTTGGGTGGTGACTGTCAATTGACTCCAACTGTAAAATGCAGTGAGAGCAAACAGTGGTGGGAACACATGCTGATATTCGCATCACTGCTTCCCTGCACAACGCTGATGCTGACATGTGTCAGGATGCTGGCTACCATCTCCTCCCTGGCTAATAGGAGAGTGTGTCCTAAGGTGCTTCTTCACCTGTAGTACTAATGGCAGTCCTGTTCACAGAGGCTTCTTTTCAGATCTTCCAGAAAGCCTTTATTTTATTTTTTTTTCCTTTTTTTCTTTTTTTCTTTTTTTTTTCCCCTGTGTAAAACCATTTGGATAACTGACCAGTTATTCATGTCAGAAGCTGTGGCCATGGAGAGTGTATTTTGTAACATTCTACTTACACTGTCACATACAGATGAAATTGAGAATATGTGCAGAATTATTCTGACCCTAGTACAAGGTAAACTTGAATCCTCTGTGATCTGATATGATAATGACAGGAAACTCAAACAGGTAAATATCTGACTTCCCCAGGAGGAAGTGCTGTATGCTTGAATTCAGGTGATGGTGAGTAATGAGCGGAAGTGTTCAGAGGCTCAGCTCTGCAGAAGATAGTCCTGTCCAGTGTGCAAGTTCCTTTGTGGTAATGTCAGCTAACTGTGACCATACACATACCAATGCCACTCCTGTCGTTAATCAAGTTAGGCAGTGATTACACTTGAGCAACTTTCATGACAAGCAGGCCTATAGACTCCAATCAGCAGATCCTCATCCTGGTTTTGCACTATGTATTGTTTGGAAGGGAAATAGGATCATAGGTGAGTGTCTGCTGTTACACAGAGAAAGAAAATGATTGGAATTATTCAACATTGCTTGCAGCAATCCTCAAGTTCAGTAGCTCATGAAAGGCAGTAGTGCAACAGGCACTAATCAGGTGTCTGTCTACTGCTCTGAAAGGCAGGGAATTGTTTCAGTTCTCTCACTGATGCTGGGAGACCTCTCCCGTGCATGTGGGTGTTTCTATTCTGTTGCTACAGTACATCTATTATCATTAATTTGACATTATTGAAAGTGAAATCCAGTATGTGGATATTTTTACATGTTTAGTACAATAGCAAATGTATCAAACATGCTTAAAATTAGTGCATAATATCGAACTTTTATATGGCTTGTTCCCTGTGCACTGATACTGCACTGTTCTTCTCTGATGGACTTATTTGACTGGAATACTCACTGTGTAGACTGCAGAAAGTAAAGGAGGGAGTCTGATACACAGGTACAACATATGTGCTCTAAGCACCTATCTTATAGCATCTTCTTTCCTCAGAGACCTCCAGCTGCAGCTGTGAATCTTGAAACACTTTTTCCTATTTTAAATTTGCCAGTAACTGTATCACTTCAGTAAAGCTTTGCCCAAATTCACACTGGAATTGCAAACAGGATCAAAGTCTGTGGCGTAATTAAACCCATCCCACTCACAAGAATTCAATCACTTTTCCAAAAGCTACTTCGTATCTACAAAATGAGTTTGCTTGTATGTGCTATTGTCATCTGGTTCCCATTATCTAAGCTTTGAGACTTATATATGAGGAAACATTAAGTAAAACATTTTTATTAGACACTTTTAAACTACACAGGAAAATTGAGAAAGTATTCAGCAAGTAGGGCAGTAGGTTAAGTGAACTAGTTTTACCTAAGGCAGAATTTGCACCCTAGATCACATGGTGTGACAACGTGGCTGCACAATTTCAGACATAGCCAGAAACGACTGCATCCAGCTGTGTGGTAATAGGTTAGACTCTGGCTTCGAAGTCAGAGATTCAGTAAGAGCCTAAACTTTGGGTTCTGTGACCTTCAGTTATGCTCTGAGGGCTTGCTTTCTCCAGAAGTATTTCTGAAGACCTGGATGATAGCTGTATACATACTACAGAATACTTGGAATTAAAATAGTAGTGTTGGCATCATGTGCTGCATGGGCTGTTAAATCCATATTGCCTCCTAAGTCTACAATGTGGGCTCTCTAGATTTAGTGATTCTTCACATTGTTCCAATTCCTGCTTAGTTGTTCTGATGTGGGCGTCTGGAGCAGCCATAAAAAATGTCAAGCTTCTTATGGATGCTTCACAGTCCTATAGCTGTGATAGATGCAAACTTTTATTTGCTCCACTAGAAAGAGTTCTCATTTGCCAGCAGAATTTCAGGATGTATAAAAGTGCTGTAGTTTTCTGTATTTTATCTTCACAAATATTTATCATGTACTGGTGTGAAAAAAGAAGTCCAATTGGCCAAGGTCAGGCCGAGTTCCAAAGAACAAAGGAAATGGAGCATTGTAGTGGGAATATGGACTATTATAACAATGCACAATTATCTATACTTAATTAAAAAGAAAAAAGAAAAAATGCATTCTCATGTGACATAGTAGAACTGTATCTGAATATCAGCATCACCATGCAAGTAAGAATTAAGATTTTTAAGAGCTTTTTAAAAATAGTAAAACAACATCTTTAGCAAATGTGCTAGCACACTGGCAAGTAAGCTACTGCTTCCTGTGGTTTTGTACTTTATACATCCTCCTCTAAAATATGGCCAAAGGCCTCTGGCTCATTTGATTAGCAGTTGCTCAGCTGTCTTGGTCTACAGCCATGCTTGGTTGTGCTCAGCAATGTGGCTCTGCAGAATGCAAAGCAAGGATTAGTTTGGCTACAGGCTAACTCTTGTATAGTTTAAGTCAGCCAGAATCATGATGACTGGCGTTCTGAATGTTGGAAGTTTTGACACAAGCAGCTCAAATGCCCTTGGTTAATTATTTTTTTTATTGATATTTCTAAAGCACCCATCTGTGTGGTATCAGTGCTCACCTCTCTTATGTTGGAGCAGGATTAAACGAATGTTTGCACCAAAAAGCTGCCCACAGCTGGAAGCCACTCATTTGCAAGAATCTCACTGAGGTCAGATTGGTAAGCAGAAGGGCAGTGCCAGGCACGTGTTGCTCATAGGTAGCTAAATTTACGTCAGTGACCACCAGAGACTCCCACAAGCTGAATGGCTCATCAGAGGCCTCCTGTCCCTGTGCCATCATGGCATCTACCCAGAGAGGAAGGGCAGAGAAGAAAGGGGATCAGGCATTTCAGACAGCTCCAGCTGCCCACTGGCATGCCCTGTGCTTTCATCATTCCTTGGACCAGACTTGCTTCAAACAGTGCCTGCGTAGCATTTAGCAAGTCTTCTAAAACCTAGAGGGCAGGGATAACAATGGTTGTTTTAAAAGGATCAGAGAAATGAAAACTGCCTGAAGACGTGCCCCCGTCCTTGGGCACAGGGAGAGCAACTGTCAAACTGAAGTAACAGGACAGGACAACTGGAAAATATTCAGAAAATTTATTTTTGGAACTGCTATATTCACTTGATACTTAGCATCTATACTTTCTGAAGAATAAATTGTGTTGACGTCCAACCCCATCACCTGCAGCTCCAGTATCCGGTCCCAGCCCTGGTAGAAAAGGGCCGTTTGGTATAGAAGACACAGTGTGATACAGAGAAGCAGCAGATGAAGCAAGAACAGCATTGTGGATGCTACCAGGGAGCTCAGTGCCCACTGACGCAGCAGGGCCTGCTTTTTTCTTCAGAGGGCTTCTGCTCAGGTGGCCCTCCTTCAAATCCAGGTTCATCAAGAATGCACCTGATGCTCTCTTCTTTATACCAGCACTACGCTTGAATCTTCTTAGCAGATGGGGATAATTTCTCTTGAAATAGGGGTTGTAATAGTAGAGAAACTACAAAATGCAAAGGAGAAAATTTACTCACCACCATTTCAAGATTGGAAAAGACAAAGGCACAATAACTAGTAATTAGAACCTCAGAAACAAGCAGAGAGGACTCTCAGGGGCATTTTAGACATGAATACATGTGAATAAAATGTTATGGTACAGTTCTGTTAAGTACAAGGTCCCTGAAAGTAATGCCTCCTGTTTATTTCATTGGAAACCACAACAGATATAAAGCATAATAAAACTATTTGATAGAATAAATCTCAGCTACAAAACACTCTTTCAACACAGCCACCACCATTGTCGGTGCATTTTTTTCCTGAGATGAACAAGAGTCTGAGTGCCACACTTGGGGAGATCTGCACAGCTGTCCAGAACCAGGCCTTCATTCATGTCTCTGTTGCCACTGCTGAAACACACCATCCACCAACACGCTGTGCTGACATCCAGCATTTGGTCTCCATAAAAGTTGAGCAAGTGTCCATGAATGTCAAGGGGAACCATTTTTTCAGCCTTTAAGAATTCAATGACACACTATTGCTTCGCATACATGTCCATGTCAATGCCATTTTGTCAGACTGCCTGTCTACTGTTATGTGTCACATAACAAGAAAGTTTAATGGAATATCAGGGTGGGAGGTTCATCCTCTACTGCCATACCATGTAAACCCACTTCTGACACTACGGGGCAACATAATTCAGTGGGAGACATTACTTTCAGAGCAGCCATTGTAGTAACTACCCTTGCTTAAACTCTTGCCATTTGAGAGCAGCAGAGAAATGTAATATTTTCAAAAGCATAACAGTTGGTTTAGAAACCCAAATACCACCAACCTTCAGGCATCTTATTTATACTGAGTGACCACCAATCCCCAATCCCACCAGTCCCAAGAGTATTTCATGGGTAGGGGGACCCTAGGTGGACTATGTACCTTGCTAGAAGTGGAAACTGCTGCTTCATCTGCTTGGAATTTAGCACGTGAAGCAGATCTTGGCAAATCTCCTTCCATAATGAAGAATCCGTGAAGATGAAGCTGACGAATGAAAGTTTTCATGCTGCCAATGCTGAAAATTTGCAGACATCCTCTCCTTGCCAGCACTTCCCTTTTGAAGAGTGTTTCCTCAATCACTATAGAGTTTCCATCATCAGCCCACGAAATGGACTGAAAGTACTTGCTTTCAACAATTTCCCAGAGTTTTTTCAGAAAGGAGAAGGATGCAAAGTCATTGCCTTTGCCAGAGCACTTTTCAGAGAGATTAAGAGGTAGTCTTTTTGAGGAAGCTTCCTCACATGAACGTTGAGAAGTGTTTTCTGCTTTTATAGATCCTAAGGCAGCATCCTGAGCATCTGCTTTACCATGTTCTTGAAGGACAGAAAAAGCTGAGGCTGCCGAGTCAATGTCCGAAACAGAAACATTTGGTGTTTCTGATAAAGATATCTCCATTTTAATGTTTAATTATTTAATGATTAATTTAATGATTAATTCTTCACTCAGGAATTTCTGTCCGTGTTTCTCCAGACGATGAGGTTTGTCCTGCCATCAGCAGGATGAAGCATGTGGCTCCCGTGGTGTGGGGAGCAAAGAGAGGACTGGGACATTCAGAAACATCACTATGGTGACTGTGCTGCACCACAGTGACATCACAGACAGGTGACTGCTAGCAAAATGTGGCAGTGACATACTTGTTAATTAAGGAAATATGATTCCAGATGTTTATGCTGCCTAAACCAATAGGCAAACAGATATCTATAATTTCCCAAAGGAAGACTTATTCATTAATAGCTTTGTTGGGCACATTTCTGTAGGGACTTAGTTTCTGCCTGTGAACCTTTCTAGAGCTAGTGCTCCCTCTTTGATCTGCTTCTAGACAACTTTATGCAAACTTGATAAGCTTTCAGTTTTTACTGAAGATCTCTCATTTCTGTAGTCTAAGCTGTTGATTAAGCAGTACCTCTTTGAAACCAGTATGCTTGCCAATTTCTGGTTCAGATTTAACAGGATGTTACCATCTTCATCTTGGCATATGGATGTTTGATTTGAGAAGTATGCTCAGATTTCCTATCCTAACATCTAATGTTCCATTTTCAGTCTGCACTGCAATGAGCTGCTGAGTAGCCTTTGCTACTGGTGGAGCTCTTATGTTAGCCACACACTGCCCTCTTGCCGAGTTTTATTGAATGGAGCACTGGTGATGGGACTCTTGGCTCTCCTGAGCTGGAGCAAAACAGACAAAAGACATTCTTGATGAGGGCACTGAGATCTTTCAGTATGGAGAACAGGCTCAGGGGAGACCTTATCACTCTCTACAACTCCCTGAAAAGACGTGGTAGTGAAGTGGGGATTGGCCTCTTTTCCCAGGTGATAGGATGAGAGGTAGTGGCCTCATGGAGTTCAGGTTGGATATTAGGAAACATTTATTCTCGGAAGGAGTAGTTAGGCATTGGAACAGGCTGCACAGGGAGGTGGTGGAGTCACTGTCCCTGGAGGCATCCAAGGAAATTCTAAATATGGCACTGGTGGACACAGCTTAGTGGGCATGGTGGTGATGAGTTGATGGCTGAACTGCTTTTTTTCTAACCTTAATAATTCTATGATTCTTAATAGAATAAATTATGCTTGGAACTAACTGTGAAATGATGACTCATCTCCAGAGTTCCCATTCTGTCAGTGGCTGCTTGTAACTAAATATTGGCAATGTCTTGTATTTTCTTTGAAAAAAGCAAAGTATTCTCAGTTTACTTTCAGTCTGGCCATACACATAAAAAAAACATTAAAAACTATTTCCAACAGAAATCCGTCAGGATTTAATCCATTCTTTTAAAAGGATCTAATCCTGTAAAGCTCCAGATCAATTACTCTGGGAGCTAAAGCTATCAAAAATTGTGGTGTTTCTTTTATTTTTTTCAAAAGCAGGATAGAATACATTAAATTTTCATCAGATATCTGGCCAACATTCTATTTTCATTTAAAATGTGCTTTATTTACCAGAGGATCCAAATAAAATATTGCCTCCTGTTATTAAATGATAATTCGATAAGGAATTTGAGTTTTTAGAGGAAAGCAGAGCGTCTCTTTCTATTAGAACCTTTGGGCAGTGGCATAATATTACCACTAATGGTGGTTGCCTAGGAAAGTTTGAATAGCAGTCATTCTCATAACAGAAGAAGTACATCTGAGCACACAGCTACCCTTCATTAACACCTTTTTAATCATCTCAGTGCCTGCAGGACAGCACATTTTGTATTACTCTGTTAGAAGTGATGGACACTTATAAGACAACGATCTGCAGCTCTATTAAAAAAAAAAAACAAAAAAAACAAAAAAAAACCAATTTCTACGTTCTGTGCTGTAATTAGGCAATTGAGCACAGTCAGCTTGAAGGAAAAAAAATCTCCCATTTCTTACTCCGTGAGAACTAAGGCGTCTCTACCACTAGAGGGTGAGACAACTACAAACCAAGTACTGAAGCCTAAGTCCTTTCTGAGGAGGGTATAAATCTAAATTAACACGAGGACAGTACCTCAGGTGATACTTTGGTTATTCATTTTCAGAAAGGTGCATGCTGTGGACATAGTATTTTTCTGTTGATTTCACATGCTTCAATGCAGAGCTGAAAAGAAATATGGGAACAATCTGTCATAATGAACAACAGTGGAACAAAACTTACTGTCTAGACTATAGATTTTGGGTCTTGAGAGGCAGAGTTACAAAAATAAATTCTGATCTTGATTCAAGTGTTGAATCAACTGTTCTGCTTCAAGAAAGAACTACTTTTGGCTTAGAATGCCTCCCTCCCTTGTAGTCAGAAATCTGAAAAACAGTTCTCTGCCTCGTTCCCTTTGATCAATACCATCTATACTGAAGGCTTTCTTAGTTGTTTTCTTGCAGTTTGACTTCTGCAGTACTTTTTTTCCCTATCACTATGAGACGGTCTGATGCAGTTGCCCCGTGTACCTTTCAAAATCTTTGTTTTGTGTAGTTTAGGATGGCCGCGTGTTTTGTAGTCCTGGCAGAAAACTGTAACTAGTTCCTACTAACATGCCCCGTGTTTCTTGACAAAACATTTTACAAATAAGTTTTGATGCCTGCAGTCTCTCAGAAGATATATTTCTCTGAAGGCTTCCCTGACACCAAAAGTATATCATTCACGTTCAATTGATGAAAGAGTGATTGATAACTCAAAGATTATACAAATCAATATGCTGTTTCTTCAGGAACAATGTTTTCTGTTTTAAAACAAAAATGAAGTCCCACAGGGTGCAGTAACATCAAGTTATTTTTCTGTTCTCGCTCTTACAAAGGTCTCTGAAGAATTCCAACTTTAAATGCTTTGACAGTGCCTGTGTCTTGCTACTATGTTGTTGTTTCTTTGGCAATGTGAAGGTCCAAATTCAGCCTCCTTCTTTTTTTCCTGAAGAAAGACTTTGATATTGAACTTGTAAAAAATACTACAAAAGTTTTGTGTGAGGTCAGGAGAAACAAAACCAAGAGTCTTTTTAAGCAGTAGTAAAAGAGACAAAATCAAAGAAGAGTACTGTAGGCAGTTCTAAACAACTGCCTGGGAGACTTTAGTAGTTCATCTGATGTTAAATGAAAGATGACTGTGACAAGAATTACAGTGACATTTCGAGATGCTAGTTCTAGTCAGAAAAAAAGCAGCATCCACCTTTGTTTAGGCGATTACAGTTCAGTGCAACAGATGGATCAGAAATTGGTTGTAAATCACTTTTTGTGATTATCAACAGCATTTAATTTTTAGGGAAATTAACTGCTGAGTTTGTGAAGTTACATGTTGGATTTTGCATTGTTCTGGTCTGAAATCTTATCACGCCCTGGTTTAGCTGCCTGCCCGGATGCTTATTGGCTGCATACTTATGACACAAAACTAGCCCTTGTTGGATCTTCTCAAAGTAAATATCATTAGTAAGCCAAAGTTAGATAGAAACTTGCTCTGCTGTTTATATGTTAGTTTACTTGTGATTCTTACACAATATTCACATAATTTTAGAGAAACTACAGAATAATTTTCCTTTTTTTTTTTTTTAAGGTATATATAATTGAGATAATGTTGGCTATACTTCATTTTTCAAAGATTTGAAGTGAAACAAATGATGACATTCTCTTGCGCTGACATTAAAAAACCCTGGCCCTTTTCTATGGGCTCTTTTCTTTCAGTGTCCTAAATACCATAGAAGTAATAGAGCGTTTATAGTTGGAGGCAATGACTGCTTTCTTCATTTCAGAAGAGATTTTGAACCCCAAACCTATCCAGAAGCTTTACCGGGAGGTAGAAATCAAATCATATGGAACAATGTTCAGCTAGAACATTGTTTTGCTACTCTAGATATTACATAAAGTACAAACTGCTAAAAAGTACTTAGTAGCTATTTAAATATGCTGCAAGAATATGTATCACACCAATTATTTTACTTTGTAATTTTATTTTATTTTGACAGTGGAACATAGCTGTTCTAGCTTAGAAAACTGCAAGTCTCTCCTGCTTTTATCTCAAATTGTCACAGCACCAACAGTAGATGTTAGCTGCCTACTAGTTTCTAAGGCTCAGAGCCACGCCTGGTGCCAAGTTAAATGACTTAAAAACTTACTATCAAATTCAATCACAAAACACTGTGAACAGAAAGGCCTTTTCAGTTGAGAGGCAAGAGTTGTGACTTGATCTTAAAGAAAAAAATGAGATTAAAAAGCCCGGTCTTGGTTGCAATTTCTAAGGCATTGCTTTTTTTCTCTCTATCTCTTCTGTAATGAAAATACTTGAGGCAGCAAAACATTCTTTTTTTGTATGATGCTTGAAATTGGTTAGGAGAGGGCTGGTGGTGTCTAACTTGATTAACAGAAAAAATGGTAATAAAATTCCTAAAGGAAAAAGGATCCTTGAGAGAGAAGAGTGCTCTGGCATGGCTCATTCTTATGATCTAGTTTTGGTATTATTGGTCTACTCGTTCTGGTGCTGCAGTAGAGCTCTGCTCATATGGATAAGTGACGGAGGGGCTTTGGGGCTCCAGCAGAGGAAATGATCTCCCCAAGACTAGATCTGACTGAATGCATCTTTTCACTGCAGCACATCTGGTGGAGCCACAATGTTCTACATTTTTTCAGCCCTTTTCAAACTGGTAAACTAAAGCTGTTTATATTGTTTTGGGTAGCACTGTCGCAGCCAGGAGGAAACAGCTGTTTGAATGCTGTTTTCCTTTCATCTGGTGTCCCCCTCCACATGGACTCAAGCTGTCTTGGAACAGAAGGGCTGCTGCTTTGGTGCCACTTCCCTGCTCTGGGGCTTGGGGAACACTTCTTACCCTGTCTGGCTTGCTTCTTTCCTGCCTGTGTGGCTTGGCCACCAGAGTTTGCCGATCTGATATTCTTGTCCACAGAAACACAAATAGGAATGGCAGGTAACAATGCAGTGGATATCTGTTACTTGTTTCAAATGCAGCTGTCAGATAAAAGCAGAGAGCGCTATTTTGCAAACTGCCCATCCATACAGGCTTCTACAGGAATGAGAAGCCAAAAAAACCATACCGTCCATTTTAGAGACCTTGCAAATAAGCATAATTTTATTACACTTGCATGTTTTAGAGTATGACAGCAATTTTAGGCTTGAAGAACTTGGTGGTAAACACTCTAATTAATCACTCTAACAGTGTTCAACTTTCAAAGTAAATTATTTGTTTTAAAGGTTGAACATGTCATACGGCAATAGCATCTATCCAGCAGCTATGAAATTTCCAAGAGCTCGGTGGAGAGAGAAAAATCTCAGAAATAAGAAGATAACGACCGGGACGACAAGAATCAGACAAGGTGGGGGAAGGAAGAGGGGAGAGCCTCAATCCTTCAATTTATCACATATTTTTGAGTCATATTATAACATTACAAAGACATACACATCATATAAATAGTCTGGAAATATGCTTTAGTCACTGACATATACAATTGCCAGAAGCAAATAGATGGTAAAATAGGTGGTAAAGCAGTGGGCCAAATTCTCACCAATGGTTACGCATGATGAACTTCAAAATCTATTTCTTCTCATTTGTTTGTTCTTTTAAAGCATGACACTTGCATGGTAACTGTTGAGTCATGGGCTGATTGAGCACCTGGGGAAAGGACCCCCATCAGCTCTGGGAGCACAGGTGAAGGCAATTCAGCTGTGTGACTGCAAGGGGTGGAGTCTGGCTGTGCCTCTCTTAGAGCTCATTTAAGGGCTGACTGCTATGGGGGAAAGATTTTTTTTTGGAGGTTCCTCTTTGGTGAAGTGTTCTCCTGCAGGCTTAGACTCTTCTGACGCAGGTGAGCAATTTTCTTCTTTTCCTTTGTAGCTCCTTTTTACTGTATTGGTCCTTCTGTCATTGCAAATCTGTTGTATTGACTTTCCAATAGTGTTGATCTGTCTAATTACTCTGATACTGAAGCTCAATGGACCAAATTCTTACTCTTGTTCTGTTTTATTCCTGCCTGATGCAGGCAGAAGAAAGAATTAAATAAGTAGTTAAGAAGAGAAAGCATTTCTAGAGGTAAGTCTTCCCACTATAAATAAGACATGCTTCTGTGGTTTTTAATAAAATTTAGAAGTGTTCTATTCTCTCCAAATCAGTAAACTGTTGACTCTGCTCTGACTTAGATGGAGAGGAAGCATGTTTTGAGCACTAAATTTCGAGCTTAATACAAAACTTGATGGATTATTAAGTAAAAAACCTGAAATATATGTAAGGGTCCTTTATTAAATGTTGTGTACTATGTCGCAGTCCTGGAATTAGATGTGTGCTATGTAGCTGTTTTAGAGCTTTTTGCAGGAAGCAGATGTTGTGGCTGTAATGTTATGGTTTACTGATGGTAAAATGCTAGTGTACTTAAAGAAGACTCTTACCCAGTTTGAATATGAGTGAAGATATAAGAAACTTAGGAGTGTGAATTAACAGGCTGTAAATACCTGCCTGATTTGTAGGAATTAAAACACTGAGATACACAGGCTGCCTTCTCCATGAGGGAGGCATCTACTCGTCAATCCATTTTTACAGCATTTACACATAATTAGCAAGATTTAAGATTCTGTTTTCTGCCAGGCAATGAATACGGAAGTCATGAGGCAGACAACTGAAACTGTGCTTCTTACCCTGTTCAGCCCAAGCACTCAAATTTTGTGAAACATAAAGTTTTTTTGACAAGAAGCTGTGGTAGCAACTTACGGAAGATGAAGTGCTACTCTGTTATTATTAGCATATGGAAGCACTTTGTGGCTGCACCTTCTGTTGTTCCCAGCTGTGAGGACTGGACCCACTTGGGCACCGGAGCACAGCACACAGTGTTGAAGCAGCCAGACAGGGGTGGTGGGTGGCTTTGTTTCCTGGTGCTTTACAGAAAATGGTATGAGACTTTTTTGCAGTTCAGCCCTGGAGTTTCCATAGAGCTCGGGTGATCTCTTGCTTTTGTATGATGACAGCTTTGGCTTATTTTTCACCAGAATCAATGACTTGTACTTCTCCTGTGCATGGGAGGTAGCAAGGCCTGCCACAGCTAGGGGTAGATGGAGGGAAGGAAGGGCAGACTGTTGCATCTCCATCATAACAAACTGAGGGAAGTGGGCCAAAACCTCAGTGTGGTTAAGTAACCAGCCATGGGGGTGCAAACTAAGTTGTTCAATCTCGTTAGTACCAGACAGCAAGTCTGGAGAGCACATTGCTTGATACCCTAATGTGAAAGTAAATCGATCATTCAAACGAGAAGCCTTTCTCAGTGTGCTGAGAGAGAGTTTTCAAAAAGACTTTGAAGTGTTCTGTGCAAAAGTATTAAGTGATTTTTCTACTGTTTTTTAAACTTCTAGTTAAATGTATTCAAGCTTCTTGAAAGAAGGCAGTCTGCATATACATTGCTTCAGTGAACAGAGCTCCTTATGTGCAGATCAGCTATGAAGCATGCTGTTTCTTTATGCTGCACAGAATTTGAGAATTAAAAATAAAAGCCACTGGCAGATCATGAGATCTGGAATCAGTATGTTCTTTTCCATCACAATTGGGAAGACCCAAAGATAATGAAGTAGTAACTCAATTAGTTGACTTCATTTTAATCTGTGATTCATTCTGTTTGGTAATGCTTTTCTACCAAATATAGGCATTTTGTAGTTCTGACTTTTGGAAATGTGAACTGAGTCTATTGTCATCTAAAGGATACGAAACAGTTGAAATATGGCAACTAATAGTGATGAGAATTGGAAGTACTTTTCAGAGAACAATTCTATAATGCAAATGGAGATGAGATTTCTGGGACTGACTTTAAGGCCTCTGGTTGGAGAAGGGAAACCACTGCATAATTCTTAGTAGGCAGCCAGTGCATGGAATTGTTAATGAATGAAGAAGCACAGATGATTTCATTCCTGCTGAGTAAAATGTCTCAGAAAGATTTAAGGTTAGTGGCAGCTTTCTGCCATGACTTACCAAAGTATTTTGAGTAACTGGGGTATAGTACTTCTTAGAGATGAGTGGAAGGTGACACAAAAAATGGTTAACTGAAAAAGAAAATAAGTAGCAAACAGATAAAGCATATAAATGTACAGAAAAACAGTTTAAAAAAAGAGACAGCTTTAGATTATCTGCTATTTAATAACTGGAAATAAGTTTGTTTAGGACTGCCTTCCTGTGTGAGGTGTACTGGAATTGTTTTTGGGAGGTGTAGACAGAGGTCATGGAAGTCATAAGTGAATAGAACAGAATGGGAAGGAATAGTAGTAGAGCAGTCACCACTTTCAACTGCTGCGAAGTGTGCCCTGAATCTGTCAGCAAGATTTCTGTTTTTGTTTTTGCAAAGGAAAAGTATAGCAAAACAGATCAAACCTAACACTTTTTGTCTGGGTCCCCATCATTCACTAGAGGAAATGACAAACTCATGTTAAGAGATTTTTATGGCTATGCCTTCCCCCTTTCCCCTCAATTCTGTTTTATTCATTAATTGCAATTCCCAGTTTTTGTTCCAAGCATATTAAAAAGGATTAGCACCTTTTCATTCCAATATTCTCTCCTACTTGCCTATAGTTATTGCCACCTTTTTATAATGGTTGATTTTATAACCTTTTGATCTGCTATGGTACTTCACTGACTGTACTTTATAACACCACTGTATTTTTCCTTACAAAGGAACTCAGTTTTGTTTTCAGTTTTTGATTTTTTTAAATATAAATGATCTAAAGATTCATTGGACTTCATGGCCCACTTCATGAACAGTCTTCAATTGCGGTTAAATCTAAGGAATTTTCTAGGTTCAAAATTGGTGTATAAAGGTGTGTACAGAGGGGTGACTGGAACAAGATTACAAAGAGAAATTTTCAAGGAAGAATACATTTAAATACAGGATCCCAAGCAAGTTATCCTATAGAGTAGTTTTCCCATATAAAGTAAAAAGCAATTAAAACAATCTATGAAGATATGAAGAAAATACAAGAAAAGTAAGTAAATGATTTTTTTTTTTAAAGAAAAAAAAGCCAAGTAGCATAATAGGTTTATGTGGTTGACATGATTGTGCTGTCAGCATGGCT
The DNA here is from genome assembly GCF_951394365.1 of Tetrao urogallus. NCBI lineage: Eukaryota > Metazoa > Chordata > Aves > Galliformes > Phasianidae > Tetrao > Tetrao urogallus. Next base: position 21,177,152 of record NC_136818.1, on the reverse strand, counting down.
CTGTTACTTGTTTCTTGGCCATACAGTGGTGTGGAAATTCAGTGTTATTGAGAGAGAAAGTGACTTCAAGATAAAACATCTGGCAGGGCTGCAGATGAATTCTCCCTTTAAGGTGAAAACCTATTTTACCTTACGTGTTCCAAACAATGCAATTATGAAAACTTATCTGTCAAGTTTTGGCCACAGTGATGCCTAGGGCTCAATATTCCTGTCATTTTGGAGTCAATCTTATTACTGTTCACTTTGTTGTCTTTTCTCTGGCCCTTCCTTAATTTTTCCTGTGCTTGTGATTAGGCTATTTCAGCTATTTAAAAAAAAAAAGTTTACGCTAATATTGGAGCTACTGCATATCTTCAATGAAACACACAGATATGGTATTGTACCACCTTTGTTTCTAACATTCAAATGAGATTTACATGGGTTTGCATTCTACTCCCCACAGAATTTAATGAACAGATATGTTTTTAACAGACTTAGCTGTCAAGTGTAAATTCTGCAAAGAATCTTAGGATAAGAAATTTGTTTTGGAAGATGGGTCATATTTCAATAATGTCATGGTTAGATTGAACTCTAAACTTGAAGCTTGACATAGCACAACTAAATCCTCACATCAATGCTTGTCAGTCATACCATACCTGTTTTTTTTCCAAAAATACAAAAATTCAGAAAATGCAGAAATACAGCTGTAACCCATGGAAGATAGAGAAACACTTATCTGAAGAGGATCTATACCAGCAACTCCAGGATGTGGCTTATGAAATATAATTATACCCAAAGGGAATAGATGCATTCATTGGTACCTTATGCCACAAGAGTTAGCCATCACAGTGTAATAGGTGCATTACCTATCGTGTCTATTTTGGAAGAATTGGAATTACTCACAAAGAATATTTGAGCCCTGTTTGCTTCTAAACTTGGGGGATGAAGTTGTCTTCAGAATATAAGAACCAATTTAAAGACTTGGTACTGGTGGAGAAAGAGCAGTCATTCTTCCAAAGTATTCTGAGATGTCCTGCAATGTACAAGCCTTTAAGGGCTGACAGGCACCCTTACAGCCATGCACAATCCCTCTTGCTTTGTTAGATTGGTATTATTTCATAAGAAAAGTGATTAGATGGGCATTTATTTGGTACAGATTTATATTTGCCTGCCTAGCATTGCGGTTCAGACGGTTTAAATTCCTGCTCAGCCTACTTTTCTCATCATTCAGAAATGTGAAACCAAATAAGCTTCTCCAAGAGAAAGAACTGCATGCAGCATCCTCTCTGTGTTAATAGCCTGGTAAGGCTACCTGGGTAATAGCTGGGGACTAAGTCACTGTGACATGTCTTTTACTACCAGATATGCCTTAGATGTGATTTTTGCTTTTGCACTTTCTTGTGCTACTGGTTTTTGACCTTAATGTTCCTTTAGGGTGTGTCTTTGTTCCTGATATATCTCCTGAAAAGGACGGTTACAAAATTTCATTTACTGTTTTAAGTGTTTGGCTTAGTTCATGTTGTGAGTTGTAAATCAGGCTGTGACTACAAATGAAGGCGACCTGTTTCATGGATCTATTGTTCTGCACAGAATGAAACAAAGGCAAGGGTGCATAAAAGGCAAATTGTTCTAACCGAAACAACATCTGAATACTACTTCTACAGAACGCAAGTACTAACGGTAGGAATAGAAAAGAGAACTTTGTGATATCTGTTTAAGAAGAGTTGTATGGAAGGTTTTTGAAAGTGAAAATTAAGTTTGGCAGAAGATCTGTAAGGCTCAGCTACCTGCTAAAGGTGTCAGCTCTTAATTTTACATCTGTTGTTGATCACACCTCAGGACTTGATAATCTGTTTATGATTGTGTCACTGCTGGGGAAGAGGTGATGTTAAATTGCTGTGTATAGTCAAGCAGGGGACTTGCTCTTGCATGTATTTTTGATGACAAACAGTCCCAGGGAGGCATTGCTGGTGCACTACACCAGTACCCTTACAGGAAGGAATCATGTTTAGTTTTGTTATTCTTTGCTGCCTCAGGCGTAAGCTTCTATGATCTCTCAAGATATTTTAAACAAGGTAGAGTTATTATCATCTAGACCTTAAACAAAGGAATAATTTATCTGTAATCTCAGTTTTGTGTTAAGAATTGTCATTTTGCATTTGTTTAGCGACTGAATTAGAAGAGAAGCCAGGTCAAGGAGAGCTGCTGAGTGCTGGCACCCAGTGCTCATGTTAAGTAAGGCTTTAGTGCATTATAAAAATGGTGTATTATCTGGGCTGCTATCCTCAGGATCCTTCCTTGTGAAGGGGAAAATGTACTGAACTCCATTCTGAGCATGTTCGTCTCTCTTCAAACCTCTCAGCCCATGCGCTCTGTTCCACAAGGGGGTTTGTTCCCAGCAGCAGCATGTATTTTGAATCTTTGGAAGGCATGTTGAATGGCCATTACATTTTTACTGTAAAAATGTTTGTGTAGTGGCTGTTTATGGGAAGTGAGAGCTTCACAAAAAGTTAAGGTAGTTCCTTTTTTGGCTCGAAGCAATGGCAATAGAGCTGGAGTTGCAGATTTGCAAAACACTGTGGAAGGATGATTGTTCTGAATTTGCTGCCCCAGGGACAGCATGTAAGTACATACAAAAAGCCTGCCTTTGCTAACCGCTCACCCCTGGGAAGGCAGCTGGGAAGCAAAAGAAGCAAGCCTGTAGAGCCTAAGTGTTACCTGCGCGTGGTTCAGGGTTGCCTGCAGTTCTGCTCAGAGGAGCTTCCAGGAAGGGGCAGCCTCATCTTTGTGCTGAGGCAGTTCATCTTTCTTTTGGGCTGTTTGCCCATCCACAGCTCCTTGATGTCTCCTGGGTCTGCTGTCCACTGGCCATCACGTTCTTTAGAAGCAGTTGTATCCAGAGGTGTGGAACACGTCTCTGAGTTCCTGTGGCACTGCAGGAACACACGCACTGCAAACAACCCACCTGCCAGTGACTGCTGGTGGGCAGAGCTGCAACCACTGCTGCAGCTCTAAGTTCTGCTGCTTGGGCTGAGCCAGCTGCTGTAGTCTCCAGGCACATGTGTCCAAAGTGAGTGAATGTTTCATAGTAAAATATGACAAGTCTACTTTGTGGTCTTTTAAAAATATTTCTGGCATAGCAAAAGCAAGAAAGATGGGAGACAGGATTTCATATGGGATTACTTGGTGCTAGTACAGCATTTGCTCCTTGCCAAGTTTTTGGTTAAGTTGGAGCGTGCAGTATTATGATGAGGCGAGACACTCTTTAAATAGAAAATAAATGTTATTGCCATCTGCAGAGCAATTTGATGAATCAAATGAGTTAATGAACTCTTTTATTGGTCTTTTTTGAATAAACAACTTCATACGGGTTTTACAAATCCAATGTTGGATTTTTTTCATATCTCTACCCTGACAAATTATCAGAAAATTGTTACATGGTTACTATCTTTGGTATACGTTCCTTTCTGATGCTTTGCTCTGATCTGATACAAATACTTGTAATGAGATTTCAAGAATACTGATGTGATCTTACAGAAATCATTTGATGGGGAAATGCATATGTGCTAGTCTGCTGCCCTATGTCAACTATGGCAACTGTGCTGTGACTGATCAGCAGATAGTGGTCTGCTTCAAGCATGCAACCTTTGAACATCAATATAAGTATGCATTGGGCAGCAAAGATACAAATCTAAAACCTAAAGTCTATTGACATAAACTCTGCTCTTAAGAACAATGGGAATACTGTTCCAAGTGTGGCAGAGTGTCAGAAAGATGAAATGGCCTGGAATACACCCAGATCTGTACTGTCTGCAATCAGCTGTGGCATGAGACAAGTAGACTGCCCAGGTTTCAGTTATTGCCTGTTAATGGAAGGATTCTTTGGCTGTGCTCTATTAGCACATTGCTGGGGAAAATGCCTTGTTCTAACATGTATGGTACCTGGCACAAAGTCCTGATCTCTTTTTTTGGACATCTAACATGAACAAGATTCTGCTGTATTCCTATGAATGTTTTAATCCTATTTATGTGTGCCAGTCATTCATTTTGAATAGTTTGAGACATTTCAGGTGTTGGCATTTTTATACCAGCAATCAAATGTAGCAAATATCATACTTTATCACCAGAAACCACATATCTTACTCAAGTTTAACAAGTAACTTCATGAATTAAAACAAGAGCTTATGCTCCCCAGCAGCTATAAACATCTGTTTAAACATGTTAGGGATTATTAGTGCAGTACCTCAACCTTGTTAACTTGAAGTGTGAGCCAGGTCTGCAGTCCAAAGCAAGCATGGGAACTGTGAGGTAGCAAAAGAGGGGTTGGGGGGCGTTTTCTAGCAGAGTGAAGATTAATTGGACATATACAATAACTACACACAAGCTTTAAACTTTCATTCAGATCTAGTCCAGTCATAAAAACACAGCTGTTCAAGCTAACAAAGCATTATAGGTCTAGACCTGCAAATGAGCTCATGAAGAGTATTAGAAATTAAAACCTGTAATAAAAGTCTTAGAGCACATTTAGTTGTCACATCTGTGCTTCCACTGAAAATAGGTCTATGTTAAGTGTTGGGCTTTGGGGCTCGTTATGAATGCTCTCAAATTGTAGGACTGAACAATAATCAGTCTTGGGTCCTCAAACACCAATATAATGTCATGAGACTAAGGAAGCTGAGAGACAGTCAGTGAGAATGATTATCTTATGTGGAAGGATACTAAGTGTTTGTTTTTTATCTTACAAGAGAAGATGTGAACACAATACTTGTCTCATCCTGCTTCCTCTCCAGTACACTTCTGTAACTTACCCGTAACTAAAATGCATCTGCTGATCTTTATTCAAGCAGAATCTCATGGTGGTTAATGCTTCTGAAACTGGTAGGTGTTCCTCCTAAAACTTGTTCTACCTAGCCTCAATGGTTTTGTTCTTTCTCAGCTCTTTTTGTGATTGGGGACCTGTATTCTAAGGACAGCTGCTCTGCAGGTGATGTGTGGATATATCTTCCAACTCTGTAGCTCTTTCCCTTCAGTCAAACTAAAGCATTAGCCTTTTCTAACACAATCTTATGGTTGTTAGGATTTTAGTTTGTGTCAGGTGGCTAAAATAAAGCCCTTAGTATTTTCATCATACTGTTCTTCTCTCCATTTTTTTCAATGACTGTAGAAAAATTAACCTTTGGCCTGTCATTAACCATTACACAGCAATCACTGTCTCAGTGTTCCTATGCCAGCACCTCAGTGATGGACGAATCTTGCACATCTTTTCTTAACTGAAATTTTTATTCTTCGACAAAACTGAAACTTGCAGTTAAATCCCTTGATTATGCAAATACTTGTTGAAATTCTGCCTTTCTTACATCTGTCCAAGGAGCTGCTAAAAATGTTTCTCTTTCTCATGATTCTGATCACGTTGCGCAATTCTTTGAACTTGCCTTATTTCCTGTGTTACCCCTACTTTACTTATGAACTGCTTCCATCACTTTCAAGTTCCTGCACTAACAGCAAGCTTGGTTGGATAATTCTCAGCACTGTAGGATATCATGTAATCATTTCCTGTGACAGAAGCAGCCTGTTAATTACATGTAAATGAATAGATGTAGCTTTTTTGGTGTTTATTTTAGTTTGTTACCCAGAGTTGCATTTTAGGAACTCTCATGTTCTGCAATATGATAAACTTAAAACAGGGTGGGTGGAATAATGAGAGAGGACTGATTATTAGTGATATACTCAAAACTGGTAGCTAGTTATGGGAAGAGATCATTAGTATCATTAGGGTACCAGGTAGTGAGAAAACATTAGAATTTAAGAATCTGAAGGAAACAAGTACTTTGCACTTAGTGTGTGTACTGTGAAGCTGAAGGAGCAATCAGACACTGAAATACCAGCAATCCATCACTGGTATCTTGTAAAGTGCCAGGGGATAAGCAGACAAATCAGTGCCATAGAAGTATGCTTAAGCCTTTTGCCAAGGAGGAGATTTTGCTGCTGGGTTATTATTATTATTTTTTTGAAAGATTCAGTGTATCCTCTGTTTTGTGGGAGATCTGTTCTGTTTTATTCCTGTAATATATTCTGAACTGAAACCTTTTTTTCTTATTTGACAAATAAACCACTAATGTCCTGGAACAATAAGCAACCTCTGAAATTGTGCATTTCATATACAATGATAGGGAGTACAAGTATTTGAAAGGACCAGTGTTGAGGAGACTTTCGTGGTTAATGTAAATGCCCCTTGTAAAGTGAAACTAGTAAATGTAGGACCTCCTCACCCAGATGTTCTACCCTGCAGTTCTTCAGCTGAAGCTTTTATTGAGGCCTTTCTACTGGATAGGATTGTGCAAGAGTTTAAGACATTTCATGAAAACTGCATTTATCAATAGTGCTCTGGTGGAAGTCACGTAGAAGTTGTCTGAGAATTGTAAGTTAATCCTCTTGGTCTACTTTGCAACTTGGTCTGTGTATTCCTCACTGCATCCCTGAATTGAATGTTTTTGCAGTAGAAGATATATTGCTTTTTCCCTTTTGAAATACTAGTATTCATATTTGCTAAACACAAAAACAGACTTGATAATATTGCTAATGGCATTGCTGCAAAACATCTGTGCTCCGCCTGCAAGAGTGGTTCTGACTTGATGTCTTCTAGCTGGAGTCAGTATCATGAACTCATGACAGCTGGGAGAACGTGATCAGCTTTCTTCAGGAAGACAATTTTCAGCCTTTGTGCTTTCAATTCTCAAATGTATTTGATAATAAAAATCCCACCATATTCTGGCTATAAACAATGAACTGATAAATGAGTATGGATCACCTGTTAGCAGAGGTAACAATAGAGGTAATATGCTGATATTCAAAGAAAATGGAAGACAGTAAGGTTGATCAGCCACAAGAATCTCTCAACAAGCCTGCTTGAAAATGGGTTTCTCTTACCATTGCTTCTATCATATTTACTTCTGAGAAATCAGATATTTAAAATAACAGTACAGATTAGGGAGGCAGCTATTCTAACACAAGTTTGAGAAAAAATATAGAGTGTGGCTACTCTCCACATAGTAATAGGATAGGGCCAAAAGTTACAGAACAGGTATCTAAACTATACTGAAGCACAAGAAAAGTAGTGAGTTGTCACTTGCTGGGTTCAGCTGTGGAATGCTGCTTGCACAAACAGATTTGTTTGATTTGTGCCCATAAATTCAAGATAAAAGATTAATTTGTCTCTCAGAAAAAAACAAAGCAAGGAATGAAAATGTAGTTGAACATTATTCAAAGAAGTTATTAAAGGCAAACAGGAAAATGGCAAAAACGGTGTCTTTAGCAATGCATTTGACAATTCTGAATCTGACAGATATAGGTTTTTTTTTTTTTTTTTGAAGCACTTAATTTGCTTCCTGCTTGGTTTTGAAACTTAATAATCCAAGCACATCTAAAAATTTAATGACAGATTTTTTTGTAGTCTGAAATTTATATTCAGGAAAGCAGTGACAACCATTGAAGTGCAGAAGTAATACACCCAAATTCTAGACCTGAAATCAGGTAAATGTAATGCCAAACATGCGAATCGGTGTGTGGTAGGAGTCTTTCTGATGTTTTGATCGTAGTGATGCAAAGTTATAAAAAATAGTTCCTAAGAAAGTAGTGTTGTTAAGGAACTGACAAAATACAACCAATGATGAAGTGTCAGGGACGACACAAGTATTCAGCACTAGCCACAGGTTTTAGCAAATTGTTCAATCCTACCAATCTTGCTAATGATTAAAAAATGGCAGTTCCTGCCTTCTGACAACCCTACATGCATGTTCAGACACCAGCTAACATATTCAAACAATCCCTTTTGTGCCCTTAGGCTCCATCCTTCCTCAAATCTCTCCTTCACTGTGATATCTACAATACGTCTGTCAGTTATTAGTCTGATAGAGTGATATTGTGTACTATCCTGTGGATCAATAATCTGTCTTTTTTCTTCCAATTACTCATCTCCTTTTCAGTATTTTCTAAATTTACAGCAAAGACCATTTTGGTTGTGTGTAGTTTCTTGCACAGTGGTTCACAAGAAGTACTCCCAGTTGCCATAGCAACATAATAGCCATCAAAGAATATTGCAGTCTAAAAAGCATGACTTAAAAAAAAACATGGTGTAACAACTTAATGGAGGTTTCCTTGCTTGGAGAGCAAGGAAAACCACTCTTTTGTCTTCCGCTTCTGTTAGCCATCAACCCACTTGCATGATTATCAAAAATCATTTTTGTATTTTCAATGGGATTGCACAGGTTGGATCTGATTAGGTAAATTAAGCAGAATTTATAAAATACAAGGAAAGCAAGACTTCCCTGCATGCATCTGGCAGTGGGTCTGAAATAGACAATGTAGCTGCTCAGTGACATGTTGCAGGATGTTCTAAGGGATACCAAATTCCCTAATTCTGGTGCTAAATAAAAGGTGAACAGAGAAACTCCTATGGAACAAAGTACAGCTACTGTGCAGCAGGAAGGAAATGAGAAAAGTAGGGACTTTGTATTAACAGAAGTGGTATTTTCTTTTCTTTTATCATACACACCCCAACAAACTGCTTATTTCTCAGTTGGCTGTGGCCCACTCAGGAAGTCATCTAAGCTGCTTGCGCGTGAGCTTCATATCACTGCTTATCTTCACAGATTCTACCCATGTTAGCTAATGTAACTAAGAACACTTTCAAATATTGTCAATTAAGAGCAGAGGCAGCCTAGTAATGTATTGCTATGTGCTATGGTACTGCAGGGAAAGTACTCTATAGAGAAGACTCGAAAGAGAATATAGTAAGGCAGATGAGAATAGGGTGTGTGTTTGCACTGCAAACCTAAAAACAAGGAAAATGTGGCTCCACTAATGTAAGACATGGCAACTTCACTCCATGAGATTAATCTTCTATATAATTGTAATGTTCAATTCTGAGCACTGTATTTTTGTTTTCATTATGGTGCTCCTAACAGTGTGTAGATACACGATGGCCGGTGACAGTATGCTGCCCCAGCTGCTAGCTAGATGACATGCAGCTTATAATTTAAAACTATTTGATGTATGTGAAAAATATTGCAGTATTTTGATCAAGTTAAAAAATGACTTTAATTTCTATGCAATTGCAGATATCCAAATAAAAACTTGCATCAAGATCCATTTCTATGCAGTGTAAATGCAGTATTTTAAATCCTAAATAGTTTCCTAACAGTGTTTCTGTTCTTGAGATCCCTGCATGGTTCACATGTTATAGCAAGTCTCGAATAATATCCTGTATAAAAGCCCTCAGTACTAAAAACCTGCGAGCATGCAAAGCTCAAGCTTTTTCATGTTTGGAATGCGAAATTAGAAGAGGAATCAAAGATGAAATGAAATGAAGACTTGCTCAGATACTGTAAGAAAATAGGACTGTAAATAGGACCCATCCGCAGAGATCCTCACAAAGGGATAATCTGAAACATTAGGTATAAGCACACTTAAAACTTAATGCAAGATTCAATTAGCCTGTTTTGTGCTTTGCTGTGTACTGCAGTGGAAATCTATAGGCTATTTCATCTGTTGGCTTGATAACGAGAAATAATGCAAACAAGTGATTTAATATTTTTTACAAGCCTTGCTGATACTGTTATAATTTGCTTCACGTTCCTTAACATTTCTATGTGCTTGAAAAAAAATAAAAAATGCTCTTTGATTTAACAATGACATATTAAAATCTGAAGCATGTGAAACATGTTGGTGTTTTGCAAAAATAATTTTCCTGAAGGTTATTCTGTGCTTATGCTGTCGTCAGTGCTATGAAATTATACTTTCTTCTTTGTCTATGCAAATTCTGTACTGAGGCTTTATTTTTTCTTCTGTGCAGTTTGCACTCATTTTCATATATCTGTCATCAGAGCATTAAAAAATCATAAAAAAGCTTGGCGCTACAGTGTATTTTCGGCTTGCTTTTATTTTTTTCCTTGTTTAATTCAGAATCGATGTTTGGAAACATCAAAGTTTCCAAGAAGAGGAAGGTTCATTTTTGTATTTAGATCTTTTTTATTTAGCATACCAGCAACTATTTGATGGCAGCCTCCTGCTTCCAAGCCTCAGAGCTGTGCACATCCCTTTGGGTTTGCCAAGAAGGCTAAGGCTCGTTGTCTCATGTTGTAACGATCACCAAGTGATGGAGCTTTTTATTTAAAAGTAATGTGGATGAACCCTGCTCCTGCCCCTCCTGCCATCCATGGATGGCCAACACAACAGTGTGCTTTCTCTGTGCACACTCAATATTTCTGTTGGGCAAAAGGACAGAAAGAAGAAAGGATATGTCCCTGTAACTCCTCTCCTCATATGTGCAGCCTTTCTCTGTTGGCAGTGGTGGAGCAGAGAGAGGACCTCTCTGTCTGAGAAACATAAGCCAGTGTGCTCCTGGGTATGTTATTAGCAGTCACTTGTAACACCTGGATGAGATGTTTTCAGGATGCTGTTCTCTAGCCTCATAAGTCTTTCTAATTTGATGTTATTTGATGTGAAATGTGTGTAAGTAATGTTAATTATGCAATAGGTTTTGAAGAATATGTTTTGATTGTACAGAGGAAATGTCAGTCCCATTAACAATCATTACCTGTCAGAAAGTAGAAGAAGCTTCGAATGAATGTTAATTCTTTTCTTGTATCTGTGCAGATGCATACCAATGTTCCACACATGTTCTGTTGATTTGTACCCCAACCACGAAAACAACCTTTTCTCTACAACCTTTTCTCTCCAACTTTTCTCTATTTGAACTGAGTCCAGGAAAGAGAATGGGGCTCTGATTCCAGTCCTTCCGTGAGTCAGATTGGCGTGGATGTTCTTCAAACAGAGGTTTCAATTTTTAGCAAGCGATTCATCTGCTGAAGTGTTTCCAAACCTTGCTCCCAATGGTCTCTGGGATTTATTAAGGCAGTGGCAAGGGTTCAGGAGAGGGAATTCAGAGCCAGCAGTCTGTGAGGAAGAAACTCATTCTGATTTGCTTTGTTATATAGGCTAAGAAAGATGATTTAATAACCACTTCTCATCATAAACTCTCCTGGTATTTTCTTGTCTTGAGTATCATCCTATCAGGTGAGTGGGTTTTTGTGAAGCACTATGAAGTTTGGCCTATGTTGCAAGAGCAGCCTACTACTATTGATGGCCATTCTAATTACTGCTAAGATTAATTAACTGTAAGGCTGACATAGGATTATAGTAGTGGATTTCAGTCTGGTTCTGTTAATGGTCTGCTAAACGGAGGGAGTTTGAGAACTGAAGTTCATAAGAGCCACTGAATCTGGGATCAGTGACCAAATGGCATCACAGCACACAGTTGCTTTAAAAGCCTTCACAATGCCTGTATTTTAAATTCTTAGTTTATGATACCATTACTCGAAGTAGAGTCCTACTCATTTTTGATTTCCAGACTTAAGTCTTGCAACAAGAACCCATACATATACTTAGATATTTTATGTATTTTTCACTTTTGCTGCTCCCTTTCATCCAAGCATTTACTCACCTAGTAACACTGGTGGTCTCTGATCTAGGTCAGTGAATCCTCCTTGAAAGTGGATGACAAAGAATAGCTTGCAATATTCCACCTGAGGCTGTATTAACTTATTAAAAGGCTATTGTTACCACCTCTGAATGCGCTGTTCCCCGTGCATTCAGGCTACCTTACAACTTCCTGTGCTGCATCATTGTGTTGGGTGACAGCCATTCTGTAACCAAGGGACAAACTGAAGCCCTTTTTGTCCTCAGGTAATAGCAGCCACCAAGGCTCCTCAAGATTTTATTGGTGTTCTTGGTGTTTATACCTCCCATGCCAGACTACTGAGTCGTATCCCCTTTTGAGTGTTTGTTCAATAGAACTAAGAGTTTTCATGTATTCTTTTTAGGGAGAAAATAAGCGGTGAACTGTAGTTTGTGTGGGGAAATAATTAAAAGATATTTGAGAAAACGATTTTATTCTATCACGCTTGCATAAAACACATTATTAAAGGCTGTGTACACTGTCCTTTTCACTGACAATCAGGACCAAGTCAGGAAAATCAGATTTTCAGTGCCAAGTTGTCTTTCTTTAAATTTATTGTTGCAGGAGAACGTGCAAGCTGAACACAAGGCCAATTCTTCCATACTTCAATTGTTTTGAACTACTTTTGTTTTGAACTGTTGCAAAACATAGTACTGGGGAAGTGGGCATCTTTTAGATCTAGTCAAAAAATCTGACCTGTTTTCCCAGTTTCAACAGGAATGAGGAATTAGACAGATTTTTATGATGCAGTCTGGTTATAGTTAGTAAGGAATGATAGGGGAGGGAGCAGATATAGAAAATAATAAAGCAGCAGTGATGCTGATGCCAAGCCATGTTTTCATAAGAAAAAAATGAACAACAGATTTTTACTTTTTCTGAATTGGCAGCTATTTGTCCTCACTTGTGTGAAATACTGACAATAGAGAATATTTTTTTTCTGGGCAGATTAATGTACTTTGTTTGGTTTCTTCGGAGTTCTATTCTTTGATGTTTGTATAATTAAGGTTTGGTCCATGTATTTAGAGCCATATTTAGTAAGTGAATAGGCTACAACAATAATCTTTGGAGACCAAGGTTTTTCAGAGTACTTAATTGTCAGCCTTTAGGAAATCAGATGGAATAAGGTGTTAAAGAAGAACAACATGCTTTGTGAACGTTGTCATTAGTGAACAGCAGGGGATAGTCAGTCTACCTATATGCATTTCATTCTGCTGCTTGGGTCTAATTGAAATGACTTTTACTAGGGGAAAAAAAGGCAAGCGAGTGGCAAGAGGAGTAGGAAAGTCACTGCTGGTTTAATGTGAATTAGATATTGTGAAGATTCCATTCATAAATATTTTATTAAGGAGTGTGGACCAGGAAGCCTCCAAATCCATTTTCAGCTGTAGTATTATGCCTCATAAAGCAGTCTGTGGAAATATCTGGAATAAAACTGTGGATCCACTTTTTCCCTCATAAAGGAAAACCCTCTGGAGGTATCTACTTTCCTCTGATTAGAACAACAAATCCAAGCAATGGGAGACTTGTAAGGTTAAAAAAAGAAACATAAGGCTTTTAGAGTTGGGTCTTGAATATTTTTGCCCATCCATAGGAGTGAAGTTCATACAGCCAAGGATGGTGCGTTTTGAATGTTTAATTAGAATGTTTAGTAACACATGTCCTAAAAATCTGCCTATGATTTGTAATAAGTTGGTGTGCCCAGGCTCATCTAATAGCAGCGCAAGCGTAGCAGCATTGTGCTACTCTAATCCTGTCATCAGTAAATGACATGCAGATTATACATGTACAGATGTGTGTGACTCTTTAAAAGAGTATCCAGCTTCTATGTTGTCATTAAATCCTGCTGTAAGAGATTGCCATAATTGCATATGACCTGTGTTCCCATCTGCTGTTTCTATCATGTGGTTGGCTACTTTGTCACTATGCTGCAGGTACTTTGGTATCCTGTAAAATACACAAAACAACATTAAGTTTTAAAATGGGACGTAGGGTTATTTTCTTATGTGAAGCACTGAAGCTACTATAAATCCTTGCAGGATTGTCTGCTCTGGGAACTCCAGAAATGAAGTACAGAATATGTAGCAGTCTGTGACCTTAAATCATCTATATCTGGAAGAAATAATTAATGCAAGTACATACTCTAACATAGTATAGGGCAATAATATTAAATACTTAAATTTTTGAGAATGAAATAGCTCATGGGAATCCTTGAGATAATAAAAAGTATTTTGGAATGCTGTGAGTATAAGACTTACAGAGGAGTGATTAATACTCCTCAGGCAGAACATACAAAAAATGAAATGATTCCTGCACATTAGCCTTTAGGAGCTGTGAATTGTAGAGCAGACAAGGAGATGCTGTAAGCATTTCAGTGCTTATGATCTGGAGAACAAAGATTTAAGATCTAAAAGATTTGTTCACTAAACAACAAGGCACTGACTTGTGCAGGTGACACTATGTTACTGCAAGAGTTGAGAATTACAATGGATTTGCATGAACTTCAGATCTGGGGAATGATTGAAGACTTCTGCTAAATGTCCAGTGTCGCTGCTTGTGTCACTAGAACATTACTTCAAGTAATTGCACAAGAATAAGTAATTAGGACAGGAAATGTGGTGCCAGGTAACAATCAAGTTTTTAGGGGAAACACTTGTCTACAGAAATGAATGAAAATTCCCATTAACTTTAATGTTAGTTATTTAGTTTTGTTTTCAGTATTGATTGACCTGCTGTGCTAATTACAATTACACATAGGATATTGCACACAAGTATGTAAGCAGATACATACATGCATACAGGATACAAAAATACACACAATGAACATACACTCTATAATGAACAGACAGGTACTCTTCTGGAAGGTATATAAATCCTGTGCCCAAATTAAACATGTGGATTGTGCACTGGTATGTAAATCAGGTCCTCAGTGCTACGAATGAACATACCCATCAAGTGGAACTTCTTTGTAGGCAAATCAATGTGTTAGTCAGTCTTGCTCTCATTAAAATAAATCTAGATTTACAGTAAGTGATTTTGTAACAGATTTTATGAATTCCATTGTAATTATGAGTGCAGTGCTTTGCGGTGTGTTTATTCAACAATGTGTGCATGTTCTCAAGAAAGGTCAAAGAAAGGTTTATTGCTGAAGCTGTCTGTCATTGCTTTTTAGAAACATTTATCAAAAAGTTATGCCCAGCAAAACCGTGCAGCTTGCCTTTTGATGTTTTTGTCTGATGGAAAAAGTCTTGTGAACATATCTGGAAAGAGACCATAAAATAATGCCTTTACATTGGCCTTTTAATTAACTATTACTAAAACCCCACTGCTTTTACAGTTCAGTAACTTTTTTTTTTTTTTTTTTGGTGGATGGTGCACTACGCTGGTTTGCCACTATTAAAGCACGTTCTAACAAGCATCCTCCACCCAAAGGGAGCTGCAGGGAGCAAGAGAAATCCTTCAGTTATCATTTAACTAGCTGTATATGCACAGTTAAAAAAAAAAAAAAAAAAGTACAGAAAGGGCACTTGCAAATTTTAAGGTTGTTTTTGTTATTAAACAAAATATTACTAATTTTGAGAGGATGTGCACTTCCTGAGAAATCGGAACCTGCTGGGTACAGACACTGCTTTTTAATGCTACATCCCTGAAAATAATCCTGAGTTGCCTTAGCCGGAATGCCTGAGAAAAGGTAATATTTGTGCTGGAGCTACTACTGGGCATCATACTGTGTGATTAACTTCCATTTCATAAGGAGGATTTATGATTACTGCAGAGATGAGCAGGGCAGCTCCTTGTTGGCCTGGGTTTCCATGGTTGTACAGCAGTCCTTCACATTCTGCTTTATAATGACAAGCAACCAAATAAAAACTGTTTCCAGTTTTTCCTTAGGGAAAAAAAAAAGTTAAGGAGTTTTCAAATGTGTTAAGAACTGGAAGACTTCAAAAAAGAGGGGTGGAATTCCAGTCCCAAGACTGGTAGAAATGCATAACTTGGCAATAAGTATTTTGTTAGAGCCCTGCAAGACAGCAGTTAATATCAGATTAATTGCAAATCAATTGTTTGAAATATGTTGTCTCTTCTGGGGTGTTTGATTGCTCCCAGATAATGAGCTTGGGAAGGTATTCATCTCCCCAAGAGAAACAGAAGTTTCTGTAAACTTGACTTTAAGAAGTATTGCTGCAGGCAGTGTAATCTATACAAGCAAATAAAGCCCAGGAGATGGGTTGCCTTCTGGCAGACTATTAGAAAGAATTTTCTTCCAAACATACAATTCTTCAAAATAACAACTATTATTTTTAACTGGGAATATTTCCTGTTTGAACTAGTGTTTTCAAAAGCCTTGGAATCAGAGTAACTCCTATCTTTAGTCCTGCTTTATGTCAGTGCCATATGACTCACACCTCTGGGAACATAATCTGCCATAGCTTGGGTTTGGTACTGACTGAGCCTTGTGCAAAGTAGTGCTATCAACCTGGTCACACTCCCCTGGCTCTTAGGGGAAAACAAAATTAAAAATGCAAAGAAAGACCAAAAGGTGGTTGCAGAACTCCCCTCGTGGGGCAGAACTGCAGCAGGTGCAAGAGGGCCGGGCAGTGTTTCAGTTGCAGAGATGTGCAGAAAAGGAGTCCTTTGAGGACCAGTCAGCTGTTCTACAATCACTTTGGACCCTGAAGAATCTTTAGGAATAAATAAAAAATGTAACCCGAAGAGCCATCTCGGAAAAAATGCTGTTCAGAGCTTGAATGTCTTTTTTTGTTGTTACTGTTGGGACAGTGGCTGGAGAACAGATTCCTGCTGTCTGCTTGATAGCTTCCATGGTCCTGCAAGGGGACAGCAAGGAAGGTCTCCAAACACTGTAAGCTTTCCTACATGACAGCTTGAAAAAAAGATAACTGAATGCAACTTCTCTGAGAAGCCAGTAATAATGATACAGTGCCTACCTCTTAAAGGAAGAGCTCCAGTTATATTTCAAGAAAACTCTTGCTCTGTGGGTGAAGCTACTGACTTCCCTGTACAGCTGAGAAAATCCATTACGTTAGAAATGTAATTGTAAGGCATTAGAAAAGGGCTAGCTGGGAGGAAGCAAGGGAGGTGACTCCACACTTGCTGTCCTTCCAGCCAGCAATCCACTGAGAACTTGCAGTGATCTACCCAAATCTGGCCTTTTCATGTTACGAGAAGGAAGTTTATATCTAGTTTCTACTGTTTAAAACAGAACAACAGCAAAACAAACAAAAAAAGCCCAAACCTAAGTAAAACCATCAAACCTGTTAATAATGGGTAATAATTTGAAATACTGCATTCTAAGCACCATCACCTAAGTGAAGAATTCTTTCCTAACATCTAACCTGTTGACGCAGCCCAGGTTATAGTTGGCTTTCTGGGCTGCAAGAGCACGCTGCTGGCTCATGTTCAGTTTTTCACCCACCAGGACCCCCAGGTCCCTCTGAACAGGGCTGCTCTCAGGGCCTTCTCCTCCCAGTCTGCACACATACCTGGGATTGCCCCAACCCAAGTGCAACACCTTGCAGTTGGCCTTGTTGAATCTCATTAGGTTTTCATGTGCCTCTTTTTTGAGTCTGTCCTGCTCCCTCTGGATGACATCCCTTCCTTCTGTGGCATCAGCTGTACCACACAGCTTGGTGTCACCTGCAAACTTGCTGAGGGTGCACTTGATCTCATCATCTGTGTCACTGATAAAGATTTTAAAGTGTATCAGTACCCTGGTTTGACAGGATTTTCTCATTTATTCATTTCAGTGACAAGGTATGTCTGTGAGAATATTACGGTAGAGGAGTAACTTACCATGAAATATAGCAAGTGACAGTTTTACTTTTCTTTAGATGAATCATTGCAAGTGTTTTGCGTTATCTGTTAAGTACAATAATTTTAGAAGTCTTACACTGTGATCCGGATTTCTTGGTAGAGGGAATACAGCAACTTTGGGACTGGATTCTACACAGTTCCTTTTGTAAATTGATGAATATTTTGAAAAAAAGTTCTATGTGGAAACTTCAGCAGTTCCGTAACTTTTTGATGTAAAATTCTGTTTTGGGGAAGCTTCTATTGTAGGGCTGCAAGGATGATGGTGCTCACTACAGGGATTAAAGTTTTACACCTCACAGATTAGATATCTCTATAAAGCAATGGCACAAGAATGTGCTGCAATTATCTATGATATCCCAGACGTGACGTGAGTGCTTTGTATTTATTTGAGACACTTCGCAAAGATACAATGATTTTCTGCTGACAGTTAGTATTCTGAAGTATTAAGTTCTCCATTTAGATGTAGTTATCCCATTATGTCTTGTTATTTCAACCCGCTTTTATGCCTTTTCCTTTTTTTAGGACATGTTCTATCAAAAATAAATAATTAAGCCACAGATGAACTGTCAAAAGGGAACATTCATATTTTAACGCAACATTAACATTTTGGTAATTAACATGGCAGTTAATGCTTTTAGCAGATGTAACAACATTAGACTTGTAAATTTTAATTAAAGTTAATGGTTCACGATAGCTGTAGGGATCAGGCATCCTCTCTGGATACTGAAAACACGTCTAATGTGATTAGAAATACTAATTGAAGAAAAAAGGACTGCAATAGTGATGACTGTACTTCCTTATCCTACTGAATTATAACAAACCTGCAGCAACTTTTAAAATACATTTGTAACAGGAAGATTGAAGAGTCAAATGCTCCCCTTGAAGAAATGAAAAGGGGGTCAAGAGAACATTAGATATTTTCTGTGTGTTAGAAGAGGGAAAATTATTAATGAAAGCCACTTCTCCTTCCTTATTCTCCTGAGAGTGTATTCCCAAGAAATACCATAAAGTTATTTGGTTACGTTTCACACCCCTTTTGGATTTAATTAGGAACTAATATGTTAGTTTTAATTCCCTTGGAGGCTTTGAATTCCAACGGCAGGCACGGAAGCAGGACTGGCACTGGGAACTGTGACTCTGGTGGATGTTTCTCAGCTTCACTGCACGTTAAAGAGATTGGTAGCGAGTCCTTTTCACGGCTTGTTGAAACATGAAACATTTTAATAAGCACAGGGAAAAGATTAGTTTTACTAAGGGTAATTACAAGCTGCTAGCCACCTATAAAATGCACTTACATTTTATTGTAAAATGCCAGCAATATTTATTTCACTTGTTATGTGGATTTTTTCTTCTAAATCTGGCTCAAAGTCTACTGAAGTTGGTGGGAAAAATCTCTAGTCCCTATTCTAAAAAAAGTACTATAGAAAATCATGTCCTTTCCACTGGGAGTTCTGGCTAATAAGGATTAAACACTGGAACTTAAGTTTGCTTTTTTGACTGACAATAGTTATTTTTGCTATAAATGTGGTTATTCCTCACTAGTGCCTTTAGCTCTGCTTCTGTCAACACCCTTCCAACATCATCATAAATTATTATTCATTTACTTTGCAGCGCAGGCGTGGGCTCCATTCCACTAGGCAAAGTGCAAAGACATGGTGAGAGACAACTCCTGTTTGGTAGAATTACACTCTAACTAGTTGTGACAAAGGCTGAGAGGAAGGATGCTAGGAGAACTAATGCTGTTTTCTCTCCATTTTATTTCTAGCTGAAATAGGAAACTTGATCAAGCTTGTATGGAAAGACTGAATAAAGCTACTTGAAGAAAGCTTATCAAGTAACGCTGCAGTTCAGAACACTTGCAAAGATTTATATTAGTTCCTGGGGAAAGAGCCTGCAAGAGAAATGGAAATCTTTTTATCTTGCATTGGTACTAAATATGAAAATTAAATGGTGTTTAAGTAATTACAAACCTTAGGCTGTCTTTTCCAAAGGTGTAAATTTTGTTCAATTCCAGTAAGAAAGATCTCAATATGTATTTTGAATAGCTGTCCAGCTGTATCACCAGGCATGATGCAGTGGTTAGCAGTAAGTCTGAATATTCTCCTTTATAACCCACTCTGCCTTTTAAATAGCAATACCCCTATCACTTGCTGACTGTATTATCTGATGAGATAAAAAAGCTAAAAAAGAACAGCCCTAAACCAAACTCATTGACATCAGTCTGATTTTGCCAGCTTTACAGGTGGACATTTGGGATGACATTGTGACCTCCCTGAGGAGAACAGCAAAGCTTCCATGAGGTCAGTGGCTTCATGATTTACTTGCATGTTAACCAACCAGGAAATGCATTATCCTATGAATCATTTTCCACTGGGAAATACCATATGTTTTACAGAGCTTGTTCTAAATTTTACCTGTACTATCATTTTCATAAATATCTTCCATGAACTCCTCAGGGCTTTGACATTGAGGTGTACAATGGTGAGGATGGCTGATGTACCTAAGAATTTAGTCAGGTGGGAGGAGCAACAAAAGTTAAGGTTGAGGTGTCAGTGCATTCTCTGGACACAGCGTCTGAATGTTTAGGCACCAATGAAGCTAATGTGATTCAGCACTCGGGTATTTATTTTATTTGGCATAAAATGTTGCAGATCTGGATTTTCATTAATAATTTACTATAACTTCATGGTAATAATGACTCAAGCAGAACACATTTTGTGAAATCTATGACTTAGTGAAAGAAAGGACAAACTTAGGTGATTTTTTTTTTTTTCTTTTCTGGTTAAAAGAACATTCCTGGATCCAACAGCCAAGGCCCAAGTCTTCCACTGCATAAATCAGTGTGACTTCACCAAAGTCAGAGCAGCTACACTGACTTACACTAAGAATCTGGGCCTTGGTGACACCAAGTGTATTGTTTATAGTTTTTATTGGCAAGTGCATGTTTATAGACTTTGGGACAGTTTCTAATCCTGTGTCATATCGTAAACACTACTGCCTCATACAAACAGACATAACAATTATTTGAAAGTTGTAAGGCTTAACAACTTCTGTAAGAGTTCCTTTTATATGAATAACACAAGTTTCTGGTTTTCAGTGAAAGAGCTTCATGCACGTAGGGCTGCTGCCGGACATGAATTAGGTAATTTGTGCTGCTGCAAGAAGTACGAGCAGCCAGGCTCTGGCATTCAGAGCAAGGTAATCAATTCATTTCCAAGGTAAAAACTTAAACATACCTAAAGGGAATACGATGTTGTCATTGCCACAGAATTCCTGAGACCAACAATCTTGTGAGATTCAAAACACAAGGAAAAAAAAGCAACCACTAAACAACAGTAGCTTGATGCATTAGAGTACACAATGATTATTTCTAAACAGGAACAGATATTCCAAGTAGGAGTTATTTAGGCTCCCTGTCAGGCCTTGCTATTCTCGCCAGGCCCTGCTTAAAAAAAGTCCTCTTTTGGCTTCGTTGTTTGAATCTCATATATCAGTGCTTTATTTTTGTGATATTTCACAAAAATATTGTGTGTTTTTTTTTTTTTTTTTTTTTTTTTTAAACTGGATGGATGTATTTTAGATGCTATTTTGGGTAGTTCTCAATCTGAAAGTAGAATAAGGTTCAGTTCACTGCTGCTTTTAGTGCATGTACTGTCTGTGTGGCAAAAGTTTTCTGCATGTGACAATTATGGAGAAATCAGAAACAGCACACTGCATTAATAATGTCTTGGGATCCTAAATGAAAGAAGGACTAAAATCTTTCAAATCACTGCATTTAAAATTTAAAACAATAATTTGGTGTGTGTGTGCAAAGCAGGAGAATTTAGGTGTTTTGTTTGCTCATAACACTATTTCCTTACTAAGCGAAATTTCACCACAGCTTTAGGTTCCTTAAACTCAGTATTTCTCACACTTGTTTATACAGCCCTGCGCAGCAATACTGCTAAGTGTCCAGAGCTCTTTGATGGCCCGTAAACCTGAGTTGTCAGCCTCCACGTTTTAGATTTATAACTGCATGTTCCATCATCCTATGTTTTAAAAACTGTAATGGATAAATGAAAAGGAATAACTCTATTTGCATTAGAATGGAGTTCATCTCTTCAAAATGATGAGCAGAATCATCTTTGGAAAAAACAGTTAAAAGCAATTCAATCCTCCTCAGTATTGTCCAAATGCTTAAAGGATTTGGAGCAAAAAGCATTAAGTGATTGTGTCCATAGTTCTCTGAAGTACCTGCATTTCTATATTATCTCCTGTACAATTTTTTTATCACTGGCAAACTTGGTCATCTTGTATTTTCTCACCCTTTCCCCATTCCTCACCCTTCCAAAAGCTTCAGCATGTCTGTGTGGTGTGACAAGCTCCCCAGCAGGAATGTCTCATGAGACTTACTGAAGCCACCAGGTTTTTTTTTCTGGCCTTATCTTGGTTAAAACTTTGTCTTTAAATCACAGTCAAACTTGGCCTCGCAACATCTACCACAGCAGGTTTCCTGCTTCTGATGTTTTTGGAAGAGGTTTCACAATTACTTTTCATACCATTACCAACATTTTCCTTGAAATGCTTTTGGCCTGCTTTTTACAGTTTTACGTTTAGATTGCCAGAGCTTTTGCTACTTTCTGTTTCCCTCATCTGAACACAACATTTTAAGAGTGCTTTTTTACTACTATCCGTTACTCTCCTGCAGAGCTCCACTGGTCTTCAGCCGTTCCTTCCAGAAGCTTCGGTAGTTGATAGACACTTGCTCAGCAATCCTAACGCAGGTCACTTTCCCCTTTGGCTCTTACTTTTAATTTGCTTCTGACAAGCTTACTTGACGTCTTGCAGCCATCTTTTCAAAGTTCACTGTTCCTACGGTAAATTTATTTGTTCCCTTTCACTTCTACAAAGGTGTTGAATTTGAATGTATTGTGATCAAAATTCTAGAATGCTTCTTTGATACAGAAGCCTGCTGCCCTACTTCATTCAAAGCAAGAGGTCTCTGAGCTTCTCTAATGAATTGAATTTAAAACTGGCGTAATATCCTATGGCAATATTTATCAAGCCCAGAGAGAACTGATATCTCTTCACTCTGGCCATCACACCTTTCTAATTTCCCTGCCACAAAAAAGGTAGATACATGAGCTTTTTTACCATTAGTAACAAAGAACCAGGACAGAGGGAAACTTTAAGTCTGAAAATTCAGGCTTCAAGGTTTTATAGTGAACAGTTGCTCCTTTTGATTAATTTCCTCTGGTTTATTGATTTGAAGAACCTGAAGAATTGTTAACCATTGAGCTGTTATGTTACCTCTTACATCTGTGACCCCAACGACATCTATTCCCAGCTTCTCTGCCCTAGTGAGCTCTTTTGCCTGAAATTGTTAAAGTTTTGAAATCTGTATTTTTCTTGAGTCTAAAGTTTATGCTGTTAATGAACATCGCAGGAAGCTAGATGCATGGAGTCCTAGATAATAGGAGTAGCAGGAAGCACATAAGGAATCACCTGGGGAGTAGGTTTAAACGTTTGAGTCCTTGCTTGACTTAAATGTCATTGCCTAAAAGTCTCTAACTGCTTTTGAGTCTGGTAACAAAATCCTGGCAAAGACCACCGTTTCTGGTTCAATGATAATAACACACAACACCGCCATTGCAAATAATACCTTTTATGATCATGTGGTATTTTAGATAATACCCTGAATGGTAGCCATGTTTATAGTTTTTATATATACCAATAGATTTGAGTGACCAGAAAAAGACTCATGGAGCTTTCTTAAGTTGATTAACTAATTAACAATACTGAGGCTGGTGAAGCGCAGCATCAGTGACAGTGACATCTACCAGTAGAGCTTAGGAAGCATCTGTAAATGAGAATCTGCAGTTACCAACTGTTCAACGTTGTTACATATTTCTCTACCGAATTCAACAGTAAATTATGAATGTGCATTGCTACAATATCATTACTTGCAGACTGTTAAGGAAGATCAAAATTAACTCCCAAATTAGAATTAGTGAGGAGCATCTATAACTCTCCCATATATATTGTAGAACTCACATCTAGTATGATACCTAGGGAAAATAAGGTTATTTATGTTCCTTCTGTAATTCACAGGATCTTTCTCTGCCATCTCTACAATTCTCTCTTATTTAGTGATCTTTTTTCTCAGTATGCAAAACCAGTGCACTTAACTTGCAATTTTAACCTAAGGATAATTTAAAAAATAGGTGGAACAAGATGGTACTAACAGTCAATAAAATAACAGTCCTATGAGAGCCCTTTATCTCTACAAACATTACCTAAGGCAAACTGCAGGGACCAAACTTATCAACTAGCTCCAGTATAGGGAGTTGTATGCTAAACTCCTTCCTTCTGCCTCTGGCCTGCTTGATTCCAGGTGTGGAGCATTTGCCACACCTCCAGCAGCTGGTAAGGCTTAACCTAAGAGCTGTGTTCTTCCTCTCAGATCCCTAATTCCAATGTCTTCATCTGTTTTCTCTAAGCCTTTGCTAGCTGGTTAGTCAGTGTCCCCTGCAGCCTCCAAGAGAATCACTTACCAGAGATGAGCCTGCTCCTTAACAACCCCTTAGGCTAGTCAATCTTCCAGAGCCTTTTCTGCCTTTCTGACTCTGTATGATGTGAAGGCTCCATTACCAGGAATGTTAGATGGGTTTATTAAAGTGAAAATGTGCACTGAAAAGCAAAGGAAAACATCCCTTTACAAGTAAAGCTTTGTACAGCGCAGGCCTGAAGACTGACTTTGATAGCACATGGCAGGTTTGTCACCCTGCAAATTTTAAATTTGTATTTTATTTAAAATAAGTGTAGTATTTTATTAAAGCCCCCCCCCCCTTTTTTTTTTTTTTTTTTTTTTTTTTTTTTTTTGTAAGGCTCTTTTTGATGTCCATGATGACGTTTGGTTCACTGAAGCAGCATATTCAGCTTTAAGTCTTTGGGTTCTCAAAGCACCAAAAAGAAAATGGAAGCAGATATTTTTTAACCAAATGAGGCTAGAATACAGGAAAGAGAAGAAGCTGCAACAGTTGGCAGTATCAGGCTAAAACAGCGTTTGGGTTCAGACAGCTGAACAGTGTAGAAATGCAGTAACAGTGGCTACAGTGACATAACAAATGGAGAAAATTGAGGATTAAAAATGTAAGCGCAGTGGATATAAAAATAACATCTTGCTCAAACAAAACAAAAAACCCACGTGGATAAAGCATCAGATGACATACTGCTATGATAAAGAGGAAATGTGCAGAATCATTAATAAATGTATTAACATCAGAGAAATGAGACAGTAAAGAAAAATGTATTTTTTGACTGTGAGAGTTTCTATCCCCGCACACCCCACAGATGTCTCAGGGCTGAGGTCCACCTCACAAGCAGGCTGTACTTTTGCAGAGAGGTGAATGGACTTTTTCCAGACACACTGGTCCATACCTTATTTGTTCTGCAAGAGACTTCGATAAAGTACAACTTAAACAAAAAACAGTTGTCCTTTACATACGGTCTCTTCACCTTAGGAAGAAGCTATTTGATCACAGTGCCGTGTAACCTTCCTTGAGAAATCGTGCGGTATAATTTGTGCTCTTTCCATTGTGCGCCAAAGCAGCCTGGGCCGAGGCTTCAGGCGGGTGCTGCTGGCTGATCGCAGAACCAGCGCCCTGATTAGACAGGCCTGCGCGCCTACTGATGCTGTTCTGCTGCGCGGCTTCGCCGGGCGAGCGCCGTGCCTTCAGCGCCGCTGCCCACCGAGGTCCGAGCGCTCCGTGCCTCAGAACCTTCGCGAGCCCGTTACCGCTGAGCCGAGCCGCGCCGCACCAGTGCCGGCGGTGCAGAGCCGCCCGGCCGGCCGTGAGGCTCCCGACGGAAACCGCTGCCCGCCCCGCCGAGCCGCCGCCGGGCGCCCCACGGCCACGGGCGGCAGGGGGGCGGCGGGGCGAGGCGGAGCCCGGCGGCCGCCCCGCCTCCATCCTCGGGGATGCCGGGATGTTTACGGGCCCGGCAGGAGCGGCGGGGGGCGGAGAGGAGGTCGGGGCCGCAGCGGGCGTCCGAGCCGGCGGCCAGCAGCCCCGCTAGGCGCCTGCCGCGAGTCGCGGCCTGGCTCCGGCTGCCGAGAAGCCGGAAGAGGTGAGGCTCGCCCCGCGCCGGGAGCAGGCGAAGGCAGCGGCGGGTTCCTGGTGAGCGGGGCGCCGCGGGGCCGGGGCGGGAGGCGCGGGGCTGAGCCCGCCCGCCTGGAGGCGCTCCCCCCGCTGAGTCGCGCGGGCGGACCGCGGGGTCCCGCCTCTCGCCGCCTCGTATTGGTCGGTGGGGCTCGTTCTTGCGGCGCCGTTGGGCGGCGCGGCTGCCGCTCCCTCCGTCGTAAGGGGAGGGAGCGGTGTGGGCCGGGGCGAGAAACTTTCTGCGGGCGGGGGCGGGATGGTGGCGGGCAGTAACCGGCCCGGGGCCGCTTTCGCTCAGTCGGCGCCTGCGGGGCGGCGGGGGGCGTCGCGGCGGCTCTTGAGGAAGCGGCTTCCTGGGGTCGTGGTGGGCCGAGGTCCCGCAGCGGCTCCCGGGTCACTCGGGAGCCGGGGAGAGGCGGGGGCGGCGCGGCCCCAGGCGGTGCGCCTCGGGCTGGGCTCCTCGGGTGGTGTCGCGGAAGGAGCAGCCGCTCGTGGTGCCTCTCGGCGTTTCCTTGCGGGTGCCCGTCCCCTGTCGCCTGGCTCCTCTGGCCTGGCTGCGGGCCGTGTCCGGCGCAGGTGCGGTGCTGCTCTTGGCCTGCCGGCTCCGCCTTGGGTTGGCTGCGCTGTGCTGAGGCTGCCGGGCGTGGGCGGCGTGGCTGTGTGAGACCAGGAGAAGCAGGCCTGCTGAGAAGCGCTGGGAGCGGGGCATCCTCTGTCAGTATAAAATAATAATAATAATAATAAAAATTAGATCGGTAAATATCTTTTCCCCGTAGCTTCGTGTTTACCTTGCACAGTGCCCGATTTTGGTTCTGCATGCACCTGTTCTGAGTTTTGGCTTATGTCTGTACAGACTGTCCCTTCAAAATAGATGCTCTTCTTTGGAACTTGAGCTTTTGCTTTGAGTTTCATGAGAGGCATCAATTCTGCCTTGCACGGCATAACTGTCACAGCACTGTTTTCTCAGACTGAATGGTAGCGTTATTTTTCAGGTCATGCATGTGTAGTAACTTCATTGACTGGATGTCTTTCCTATATGTAGTTATGTGACTAGTCTGAAGTTACAGTGGACAACGTATTGCTCCATAAGGTAGGCACTTCAGTCAGATAGATGTCATGTGGATATTTGCAACTCCACTAAATTGTAAGACTGAAATTTTAAAACATGTTCCATTCGTTGCTGCTTTGGAAACAGCTTAGAGTTGCAGTACTATAGAGGTGTCTGCATTTAAAGTTTTTGACTCATGCTGCTGCGAGAGGGATGAAATGCAGTAGAATGCTCTGATTAGTTCATGTGCTCTGGAAAACAGGAGAAAAGAAGGGTAAATTGTTTTTTTTGTTGTGGAAAGAGGGAAGTTTGCAAGTATCATCAAGCAGCTTTAAAGTAAGAATTTAAAGCCCTGCAGTGATATATATTTGATACTGGAAGGAAATAACACAAAAGCACACTTGCATGTTCTTTAATTTCAAAGTATTCAGGATGTTTTATTTAGAAGTATCTGATGTTTGGGTAGATGGATTTTCAAAGCATGCTCAGAGACTTTCAGTGGAAGGATAGAGATACTGCTTTTATGGTAGATACCTTGTATTCAACATAAAAACTAAAATA
The DNA here is from genome assembly GCF_951394365.1 of Tetrao urogallus. Taxonomy (NCBI): domain Eukaryota; kingdom Metazoa; phylum Chordata; class Aves; order Galliformes; family Phasianidae; genus Tetrao; species Tetrao urogallus. Next base: position 21,150,082 of record NC_136818.1, on the reverse strand, counting down.
AAAAAATGAATGTAAAATTAAAAAAAAGGAACTTTAGTCCACTGAAAATCTGTTTTTGATTGACTTACTGTTGTGCCTTCCAGGGTCTACAAGAAATAGGCAAATGGAGTCTCATGACTGTAGTGGAAATTCCTTCCAAAGAAGGAAGAATAAGTACAATTTTAGAGTTGTTTAGCTGAAGACGTGAGTATATGAGAAACTCATGTGCAAGATTTATCCTAAGACAGTCAAAAAAGAGTACATGAAGTCAGTCGGTGGTTTTGCTATAACATGTGGTATCCTCTGAATTGTCAGAGCCTGAGGTACACCTGTATTTTCCTTTTATTGTGCCAAAGTTGAGCTGAATGTAGTTAGCCTGCTATATTTGTTCATGGAGATGCTCTGGGGAGGCAGTTTGCCCATGCATGTGAAAAATGCATATTTAATAGACTTAGTATAGGATCTTGCCTTCACATTAGTTCTGCGTTTGGTTGTATCGCTGTAGTGGAAATGCTAAGTCATGGCCTGAGCCGGTGATTGAGCACCTGGTGGGAAGGCAGGGCCAACCCAGGGGAGCTCAGGTGCATGCAGTGTACCTGGGTGACTTGGAAGGGTTGGAGCCAGGATCCACTCCTTCCCAGACATCATTTAAGGGCTGGCAGTGGAGGGAAGGGCACCTCTTGCTACAGATCTGTGCCTACCTGAGGCCTTTCAAAGGTAAGCAGTTCTTTTTCTTTGTTTCTGCTGCATTTGGACACGTCACCATCGGTCCCTTGTTGTCTTTGGAAGATTGACAGTCTTCCAAACATCTGTGCTGAATGGTTGAATTCTCCTGATCTTGACAATTTTTTGGGGAAAAGGTGACCTGCAGTAACTCCTAATGTTCATTATTTGCAGCTTATCCGGAGGTCCCTTCTGATTCCCAGGAAGTAGTGCTTAGAACTGACAAGGAGGGGAGATATCCTTGCAAAGGTTAATGCTGTGAATAGTCATAGGAGTTTATCGGTGATTAAGTTCAAGAAAAATTGTTCAGTTCAGCTGTGTTGTATACAGTGTGCACCAGAGATGAAAATAATGTCGGAATTCCAAAGTGGTGATTGGGGCAGCCTTTAGAGCACTCATTTCCTGTATTTATCTTGGTTTGAACCCTGCTGGCCACATAGGAAGTACTTCAGCCTTGCAGTGCAGTACAGCATCACTCTCCATTGCCTTCTTAAGAAACTACTTAAAGGATTGTTTTTTTTGTCAGGCTATCTAAAAAGCAGAACAGAAGCAATACTGCTAGAATATGTACCTTTTCTGTTAAAGATAATCCTATGTGTGTCTGAAACGTAAGTGCAATTCAGCTTCCATTTCTGAAGTTAGAAAGCAGTGTGTTTCAAGTGCCATTATTGCCTATGGGGCAGGCAGAACACATGTGCTTAGGTATGGGAGTTTGTTAGAAAAAAAACCACAAGATTCTGAAAAGAAGAACTTGTAGGAAAATAGTATGCATGTTTGAGTCTTCCTGTGCATAGTTTAGCTCTCTGATACCAGTGACTTCTCACTGCTGATTATAGGTACCAATTCAAATAGACTATTTAATTCATGTGGCATTTGGGAACTTACATTCAAGGCTCTTTACTTTAATCTGCTTGGGATGATTTATAACACAGTTATTACTGTTATATTTAGTAGCTGGACGAGATTAATTGCTTTACATTGCCTTGGGAGTTCAGCATGTGGCTGAGATGTTTGTCTTTGGGAGAAGCGGAGCCAGCTGCTACACTGTTGATGGTCTGGTCCTTTTCAGTTCATTTTAATCCTCTGTCACAAAGCTATTGATTCTTTGAAAACTGGAAGGCAAAAATATCACAGGTAAACTTCATGTTCAATCTATAATAAGGAAGTAGAAGCTTGCAGTTTGAAAAGGCATAGCGTTTGGCCTGTAGAGGCCCTTCTTCTGTACCCTTTTCTTCCTCATCTGAAAACAGATCCAAAAAAGGAGTTGTCTTCACAGCAGTGAATTTCCAATACTTGCCGTGAGTGGAATTCAGAACTGTGTGTTAGGTGTGTGGGCTGCTTGTGAGGTTCGTGGACACAGCCGGGGCTCGGGAGCAGGAGCTGCGAGCGGCCTGCGTACACCACACTGCACAAACAATTAGTCATTGAGGAGACTCCAAAAGCAGCAATGGATCTTGCAGATTTTTGCTGGCAGAGGTTAAATGTAAGATACAGAAACAGCTGTGAAGCTTTGCATTGTCCTGCAGAGGTGAAGTGTCTGGCTGCTGGTGCTCTGCTTCTGGGCCTGGGGATCTCACACCAGTCACTGCAGCTGTGGGAGCTGTGGACTAGGAGGCGGTGTGAGAGGATCCTGAAAAACTTCTTGAGTCTGGCTGGTATTCCTGCTCCTATTCTGTATGCTGCTTCATTTCATCATCTTGGAGGTAGCTTAGGTTTTAAATTGTGTACTGAAGTTATGTTTTAAAGAGAAGGGGCATCTCATCACCCTGCCCATGTATTGGCCTGGGGAGGGTTAGGTTTTAAGGGTTTCCAATCACATCTTAACTTCCTTTCTCTGAAAATCTTGTGGGTTTTTTTTTTTTTTTTTTTTTTTTCAGTTGGACTTGTTACCATATGTTTTGTTTCCTGCTCCTGCATACCTGCATGGTATTTTGCAGACAAAACTCTTGGCTTTCTACTGAATAACTTGTGTTCTCTCTGTGTCGGCTGCCTTCCTGTTATTGTGTTGTGTTTTTTTTTTTTTTTTTTAATCATTTGATACTTTTTATCATCTGTACCTAAGGCTGAACTAAAATGAAATGTGAGCTAATGCAGTTACTCACTGTTGCCAGAAGGAAGATGTTCATTTCCCTCTGATCTCTCCCTTGTTTCCTATCTCTGCTCTTGCTCAGCAGACCTGAGGCTCTGGCAGCCTTCCCTGTGCCTTGCTCAGCGTGTGTTGCTTGTGGAGCGTGGGCCTGGCTGCATTTGGGGCTGAACCAGCTCAGCAAACGTTCTGGGGTGGTCAGGGTGGCTAAGCAGGATCATGTGGAAAAGAAAGGAAGACCTTAAGTGCTTGTGAGCTGTTAGATTGGCTTTGTGCTTGAGGAGTAATTTGACCAGAGGTTTAACTGATGTAAGTTAGGGCTGCTCTGACCCCAGCTGCATCTTCCCGTCTCTTTTCTGCTATCACAATTCCGTCCTTGTGTCTGCAAGGGGAAAGGTTTGAAGAACTGATCTGGAAAAAAAATGGAGTTGCCTGACAGGGTTGGTTTGTGGCTGGTCCAGTAAAGGAACACTGGTTCCTCCCAGGGCAGGGAGCAGAGCCTGGTGCATGTGGCTGAGGGGAGGGAGGGAGGTGCCCCAGGGATGGCTGCTGTCCTTGTGTGTGCCAAGGGCCTGTTCTGCTGGTAGTGGTGTGGTCAAGGGCCGTGTATGAATTGAGATTGCGTCACAGGGAAAACATTTGAAGGCAATGAAGTATTTCCTTTGTAACTGGCTACTCCATATGAGGAAATGGCAGTTGGATTTCTTAGTGGGTGAACAGAAACCGAGTGAAAATGGAGGCTCATTCTCAGTCGGTTGTCATGAGATAGCCAACAGTTGGAAAAAGGGCGAGTCAGTGCAGTGCTCCCTTTGGGAGCAGCTGGGAAGATAAGGAATCTACCTGCCTGACACAACTGGCAAGGAGAGGGAGGAGAAAAGAAAATCCTTGTTACATTGTGCCAGTGGGGGGAGAGGAAGAGAGATGGGCCTGTGAGGTGTGGCCTTTCTTCTGTCTACTGACAGGGAGCCCCTCTGGGGTGGGCAACAACAGTGGCTGGAAGGTGTGCTTTCAGGGTCAGAAACAAGAGTGCCTGATGAATCTGGGTGGATGGATGATAGAAATATATGTGATCGCTTACTATATTTGTTGATTTTTTTTATTTTTATTTTTAAGTAATTAAAAAGATAATTTGTGTATGCTGGCTTCTGCTAAAATTGCTGTTGCTAAAACCAGCACTTAACCCAGCTTAACTGTGCATGTTTGCTTCTGTAGAGCTTGGAATGGACAGCTCGTAAGGAACGAAACATTTAAGCCCAAATTCATTTTGTTGATTGCCTTAAGTAAAAATAAAGAATACTTCCTTCCACATAGGTAGATAATTAATAACTACTTCTAACTTAACAAATGCTGATAATTAGTTTTGTCCTCCACTTTCAAGTTTGTCCTCACAGAGCTGCCATCCTACGGGGAGAGTTCAGTTGATAGTATATTCAAAATATAACTCTTTCAGAAGTACTTTGTAAGGTAATCCTGCGTGTATATATACATCTGTATTCAATCATATTTACCACTTAAGAGGTCACAAATAGTTTTTCTTCTGATACTGATGCTTTTGCAGAGAATTTACCAAGGAATATGGTTTTGTCATACTGTAGACATTTTTTTATATTGTGAAACAAATGTTTCATTTTAACGACCATTAGCTAGTAATAGTAATCATTCTGTATGTCTATATGCATACTTTATAAATGATTATGGATAGACGTGTATGTGTGTGTATTTATGTTATTATGCATATGCATAATGTGTGTTTCTGTGTGTTCATGTATATAATGTACGTTAGTTGGGGTAAATTACAGGCTCTCCCTGTGCTCATGATTACCTTGCTCTTCCAGTGTGGAGTTGACTTTAGTCCTTGCTGATTAAGGCCTTGATCTTCTTGGCAGAGTTTGAATGAGTGTCAACTTAAATGCATTTTGCTTTATTAATACTTATAACCAACTTAGCAAAAAAAGAAATTGGTGTGGTCAAATATTTATTCATCAAGTGAATGAGTAGTTCAAATAATCAGTAAGCCATTAAATAAATGATAAGCATAGAATACGCATGTTGCAGACTGTATGTTTGTCATACTCTGTTAATAGTAGCAAACCAGTGAAAAGTACAGTGAGTTTGAGCTGGGCAGAGCAAAGGACCTGGAAAAGAGGAGTGGGTGATGGTAGAACTGTTTATTGCTAATTATTTAGTATTGTACTTGTTGTAAATGCTTCTAATCTTTTAGATGCTTCCTAGGGAAGTAGGAACATATGAAAAAGGTCCTAGGGAGAATTAGTTAGCAATGGATGCGTGCAGTGTCACTGTTTGTATGTTACACTGTCAGCCTTGGAAAATTTGCTGTTTACTGAAGCTGTCTGAGCATAAATTTGTCCAGAAGCCTAATGAGTTTATTGCAAATATGAGTATATGAAAACCCATGTTACAGGCAATGTTTGTGTATTTTGGTCTTTACAAGAGGAAGTGCAGAGTCCTCAGTGCAGTTGAATGGTCCTTCTGTACTGTGAACACCTGCCCACCTTCCAGTCCCCAGCTCTGGCTGTGGGAGTGCAGCCCCCTCTCTGCTGTTCAGTGCCATCACACCTGGTTCTTCTGGTGCCCAAGCTAATGCTGAAACTTGTTCCAGCATCACAGCCTGAGCTTTCAGTTTGGCTCGGGGTTGTTAAGTTCTGTGTGAGCCTGGCATCAGCTGCCCTGTGCAAGTCTTGCAAGCCTTGGCTGCTGTCCAGTAGTGTTCGAGCAGGAAACAGGAGATACTTTTTTGATTGTACTCTGTTTGTAAGCCTCAAGCATAACCAGCTGCAGTGGAGCAGCATTGATTGGCTTTTTTCCTTTTTTTTTTTTTTTTTTTAAACATTTCAAGTGTTCCAGTATATTTAATAATTTTTAATGCTTTTTTAAAGCTGACTGTGCAACTCTGTGAGTGGATAGTGTAGTAGCATGTGTATATATAACTGAATTTCATTTTCTTGACCTATGTTAAGAATAATTTAATGAAAAGACACTAGAAAATTCATTAAGATCTCCTGCATTTCACGTTAAATAGACCCATATTAATTATGATTCTTAGAATCCCAGTGGTATGGAGGTGGGTGAATAACTTCTTGAAATGTATGTTAACACATTGGGTTTCATCTTCCAGTTCACTATTTGGAGGAGAGGGAGGGAAAAAACAAACAAAACCTCACCCAATCTGAAGTAAGAAAGCAGACCTTTAGGTAAACTGTCAGGGTGTTTTCTTATGCCTTTTGGAGGTGGAACAAGGACATGAGGGCTTGGGACACATCAGCGTCCTAAGAGCAGCTTGTGAGAGTACTGCCTGTGTGCTGCTGCACTGTGTCCTCTGATGCTGTCAGCAGTAGGTGGGTGCTGAGGAAGGCGTGCCGGTGTGGCTGGCCCAGCAAGGTGCGGCTGTTTGGAAATCTACAGCCATTGTTTCCAGAGTGCTGTTCTTTGGTTTCAACCAGGCTGACCAGTTTAGGCCACTAAGGTTTGCCATTTGAAGTGCTTACTAGATGCAGAGGACTCCAACTTCTGGACCTAAAGGTAGAGTGTATATATGATGTTAAACGGACCTCGGCTTTCCGGAAGCAATCATCCTTTAGAAAAACAAGCAAACAAAACCGAACAATGAGTAAAACTAAGGGAACTTAGTAAAAACAAACAAACAAACAAAAAAACCAAAAAACCTAAAAAATACCTGCCTTGATTGACAGCGCAATCCAGAGTTAAGCGAAGGATGTGGCATCCTTTTTGAAAAGGAACTGAAGTAACTGTACCTGACCAGCACGTTGTGAGCAGTGTAAATTTGTGCTGCCGTGTTAGCAGTTACGTGGAGTACTTAAATCTATGACTAACATTTTCCACACTCAGTAATCCTTTGACTGAAGTATATTTATATTTTTCAAGTGTAGATGTTGTTTATTCTTTGACATCAGTTACTGAATGTCTCCAGGTAAGTCCAAAACTGAAAAATCATGGTCTGTAGCATGTAGTAATGGAAGCCACGTATTGCTATGGCTGATGGTGATGTTTTCTACAGGAATGTGGTGTATTTTTGTGTTGTAGTGCTGCCTTCTGTTAAGACAAGGATGTTAGTGTCTGAATTCTGGCAAATACATTTCAATTTTTTATGGACTTTGAGCTATGAAAATAGCATTTGAAAAGGCACATTTCATGCAATTAGGTGGTGTGTAGCACTTGGTCTCCTGAGATAACTTCTCCCTGTTTGTAAAGACTTAACTGTGGTGAAGAAAAAAGTTGCAAGGATTTCACGTTTTTCTCAGATAGCTTTTTCTTTTTTACAGGTGTTAATTAAAAAAAATCCTCCAGCGTGATGTAGCAGAGAACTGTGGTTGGTGCAGAGGGGCAGGCTGTCTGCTTTGGTTTCTTTAAGAGTCATTGGTAGTCTCACCTTTAGTTAGAGGCCAGGGCGCACCAACTGGAAGAGTAGCTGTGCCATACAGCATAAGACATGTACTGCTGAAGCAGAAGGTGAGGCTGTATGTGTGCCTTCCTGCTACACCAGCTATTATTTGCCTGCAGTTTTGTTTAATTTCTCAGGAACTCTGGAGTATTTATTAAAACCGAAATTCTCAGTCTCCCTCTTGGTCTTGCCTATGTTGTTTTCCCGTATTTACATCAGTTCAGTCTGAATCAGCTTTCCTGATTGTGGGTATTTGTCTATTGCACTGCACACCATTCCCCTCTTCATTGCACTGCATGACATTTCAGCAGTGCTCTGTCACCCCTGGCCTGCTCTTCTGAGAGTGATGAAGACTCTTTAATTGAATGCATCTTTATAAGTCATGTGGTGAAGACGGGGAGGCATTTACTCCTGCATGATTAGCGTAAGCACATCTGGAAATATTAGTCAGATTTGGCTTTTTGGGTGCTGGTGGTGTAGCTGCTTTGCCTCTCACTTCATCTGTTGGTGGTTTTCCGGGAGCCACTGTATATGGAGGTGGTAGATTTGCAGAGGGAGATCCTCATGGGACTTGCTTCAAGAAGAGAATGTTGTTACGTTTAAATGCTTGCATTAGCATTTTAGTTTTGAGTGCTAACTACTTGGCAGCATTTTCAAGCATCATTTCACTAGTAAATTATAACATAAAGAAACATCTTCGGAAAAATAGAAATTATCATCTGTAATTTAAATACAAATAAGTATTACTCTGTTATGGGTTGATTGTCAAGGTGAAAGGCATGCCTCTCTGTGAAAACAGTCTTCAAGCAGCAAAATCCAATTCTTGCCTGCATTGAGAAATGGTACGAGAGATGAGTTTTGCACCCTTACCATTTTGTGTGATCAAAATGCCAAATTACTCTAAAATACAAATCGGTCATGCAGTCAAAAAAAAAAAAAAAGTAGAAGGACTTCAGTATATGGGCATGAATCACTGATCTCTACCTTTCCTCTACAAAAGCAACAAAAAACCTCAGAAGTTAATATGTCTTCCTTGCTTACTGTGGTAGAACATTTGTTACCTCTTCAGTTCTTTATTTCATTGTAAAAGCAAGCAGTGAGGTGCAGTCTTGTGCTAAGTAAGTTTTTCAGCGTGGTTGTGTCCCTGTGGCAGGGAGGCTGCCAGGGGATGTGGTGGAGCCTGGAGGAGGCTGTCAGCGCTGGCATCCTGCAGCTGGCTGGGAAGTTGCAAGTTGCAGAGTTGTGCAGCATCTGTCCACCAGCTGTTTTCTTATTTGTCTCCTCTCTATTATTTTTAGAAATCTTCCCATTTCTACTTTGTTTATTTTGCCTCCTGCGTCAGTTTGATCACACGCTTTCTGCTGACCTGCCTGAAATTGCTTCTTTGGATTTCTTTTATCTTTGTATTAATTACAGCTAATAGGGAAACCAAAGCCCCAAACTGTATCCTTGATGAAGAAGTACCATGAGTACAAAGAGGAAGCTGCTGTGAGCCCTGATTGCTGTGGTGCTGGGAGTGGGTAGTGGTACTGAGATGGGTGGGATGCCTGCTTTGATGGGAGAGAGGACAAATAGTGATTGGCTGTGAGTGTCCTGCCTGCTGCTCAGCTTACCGCTGCGGTGTGGCGAGAAACTTTGCAAAGCTGCTCAGTGATGACTAGATCCATTAGCTGCGTGAACAGGGTGATGCTGTAAGAGTGGTGTTGCTGTGAACACGAGTGGTTTGTTAGGATTTCTTAAATGTTTTGCAGTGAGCTTTAAAAAACTTTGTCTAAGGTTCCCTGTTTTCTCTTGGGAGCTATTTCAACCCTTATAATAGCGTCAAAAGGAATTACTGGGAAGATTTATTTTGTGTCTGTGTTTTAAAGGAGATAGTAGCTTGCATGCTTTCATGCTGAACTTCAGTTTAATGCTAGGTGAAAATCTTGTGTGATAGTTGTAGAATAAGGTTTGTGGGACATTAATAACTCTGTGTGCAGGAAGGCATGCTTGCAGTGTTTGAAGTATACAGATTTATCTGAATAAAATTATCGTAGGAATTTTCCTGGTGGTAAAGATTTAAGAGTTACCAGCAGTGAACTTCGAGGATTGGAAACAGGAAGTAAATCAGTTGGACACCAAAAAGCTGGAATAGTTTTGCAGTCAGATGTCTCTCTCATTAATCTGGAAGCCTTGCCAGGTTTGATCAAGTGGCAGACAGCAGTGCTTTGTGTTTGTGTGTGTTGAAACAGTTGTTGAGGGGCTTTCTTTTGTAAGACTTGATTCCATTGCTTGGGTTCAAGGCTGCTGGTGAGGTTTCTGTTGTATTCTGTGATTCTGTGTTCTTCTGAGCAGAGAGAGCATGATGCTCCTTGTAGGCACCAGTAAAGCTGGATGCTGCACCAATCAAGTTGGATGCTGCACCTGCTTCCCTGCCTCTGCTTGCCTACCATGTAAAATCTGTGGATAAATTAATAGGGCTTAAATAGCATGTGTGCAGTTGTAACTCTTCTGCTGGTCTGCTATCTCTTACTCCTCCTAGAGGTCTGAGCTGCTGGCCTCAGGTGTTTGTAGTTTGACAAGGGCCTGGTGCCTCCGAAGAGTGGCGAGTTGCAGCTTCCATCAGACAGGACCTTTGCATGGCTCTGGTCTTCCAAGTGTTTGGAGCCTGTCCAGTATGTTCACATATGTCTTATAGAACAGCTGAAGACAAGTAAACTTCCTTCTCCAAACTGCGGAACTGGAGTAGTTAGATGTTGGTAAGCTAAAGAATGCTAATGAGAATATTAGTTCTTCAATTTTACTGCTGGCTTTGTTGTTTGTAAATTACAGCATAATTGGATTACAGTGTAATGACTGTTTATGTTTCTCTTTTCAGGCCTTAAAGGACACTTTTGCCTGATAGAATGGATGAGCAGTCACAAGGCATGCAGGGGCCCACAGCTCCGCCATTTCAGCCACAGGTATCTTTTTTTTTTTTTTTCTGAACAGCTACTCAAGAACACAGGGTAGCATTTCTTATATAGAGAAATTAGAAAACATTATTCCTTACGGAGAGGGAAGGAAGGTTTGAAGAGGTATAATGTAGTCTTGGTGATCTTGAAATACAGTTGATAGTCCCATGTTTGATAGAAAACTTTTTTTTTTCTTTTACTGTATTACCACTCCACTACCATGGAGTGGGAGAATGAGGGAAAGTAGTTTTGCTGAGAGGTGATTAAATGTCAAACACTCCATGCTTCAAAACGAGGACTGAATTACTTTGCTTAGTTCAGATATATCTTCAACTTGCTTTTCTTACACCTCTCAGTGATGTGAATTAGTGCCCTTCCCTATTGAAACCAGGCAGGAGAAATTCTCAGCAGATGTAGTTCTATTAGAAAGAAGATGTGTAAGAAATGTAGTCTTGGAATGTTTGTTGGTAGAAGGAAGGATAAAGCTGATCTGTTGACATACATTACTGGGATATTGCTGTTTGACAGTTTTAGGAGATGTTTGTACGAGACTGCAAGAACCTGTGGTGGTGTAACTTACACTATTTACTGTGGCAACAATTCAAAAATAAAAGCTGTACTGTTTGTTTTTTCTGAAGCTGAAGCCCATGTTTGTAGTTCTCGTTAACAGCATAGATTATAGCCAGTGAAGTACACAAGTTACCCTATGACTACAGATATTCCTGTAAAAATGCATTTTTGAGGACTGGTTCACTTTGGAAATACTGCTCTCACCTAGAAATTCAGTTTAGGGATTCATGCTAGTAAAATAGCTTTTCAGTTTTATTGTTACAATGAGTATAATTGGTTTACGTGAAATAGTTTCCCTCTTACTTGATCATTGGAATATTTGAATTGCTGCGATGAAATTTTTTGCATTTAAGCTGAATCTG